>NC_048233.1:71040620-71076128 GCF_002007445.2 Ailuropoda melanoleuca | reverse complement strand
TTTTTTTTCTTATGATTTCTAATGTGTAAACATGGCGACTGATAGCACATCTTCTTCAGTATTTGCAAACAGCTCTTTGGAAGGCATAATCTGTTTTGCTTTATTATTTTGGCCTATCTTGTCCCAGCACCAAAACTCCCGTACAGTTGGTATATATACATATAGGCAGTGATGTTATTGTCTGTGCAGCAATAGGATTCTCAATGAGAAAGGAAATTAAAAAGCAACAGGTGATGAAAACAGAATGATTACATCTTCCCTGGGTATAAACACTGGCAACACCTGATAATCTTGAAAGACATTTAGTTCTGTCCAATAAATATTTGTATCTGCCCAATGGAACCATATTTCATTATTTCTGAAGTAGTCGTGACCAGATTTTACATGTAAGTTTAATGCTTGTTAAGAAAATGAGTATGAAAGCTCTGGAAGTATTGCACAAAACTCCCTTAAGTGGCTTTGTTTAAACTCTTCTTAAAGCTGTAGAACACTATTTTGTAGCTTCCCTTTGAAAATGTGGCCATTGCAGAACTTAAAACTACTCCCTTGTACCCCAAAGAAAGAGTAACCACTTGGCTCCATGTAAAGAAGCCTTTAGCCACTAAAAATATGATTTGGTGTGTTATTTGAGCACCATAGAAATACGTATGAGAATCCAACAGACTAGTACGTGGGTCCTCCAGGCCTCAAAAACAATCAGTTCTGTGTCCTTATATAGTATGTTCCTGTTAACCTCTCTAGTTGGGCAGGGGGTCTGGTCTCAGCACCAAAGGCCCTAAAATACAAGTTCTTTGATTTGTCTTCTTATATCATATCCCTCCACTACTTCTAATGAGATAGCATCTCTCTTTCTCTCCCTCTGATTGCCAGTGGGAGATGGTGGAGTTCACAAAGCAGAAGCACATCACTAGGTCGTGTTAGTCCCTTAAGCAAGTACTCAGTGATTAACGCCCCTCTTTCTTATCCTTCATTTGCTGTAGAAAAATAGAGACCTACCGTGTTCCAGGTCCTTTCTGTATCGTATTTCACTTACTAGTCATAGCAAGTTGAAATGTAGATGTAATTATTCCCATTTTAGAGATAAGGACACTGAAGCTTAAGAAAGGTTAGGTTATGTGACTAATGTCACCCAGCTTGAGATGGGACTGGACTTTGAACTCCAGTTTTCTAATTCTTTTTTTTTTTTTTAAGATTTTATTTATCTATTTGACAGAGAGAGAGGCAGCCAGCGAGAGAGGGAACACAAGCAGGGGGAGTGGGAGCGGAAGAAGCAGGCTCCCAGCAGATCAGGGAGCCTGATGCGGGGCTTGATCCCAGGACTCTGGAATCATGCCCTGAGCCTAAGGTGGACCCTTAATGACTCAGCCACCCAGGCACCCCAGTTTTCTAATTCTTAAAACCATGGCTCTTCCAATGCAGGAATCAAGTGTACTAAACATATGTTTGTACAGGGAATCATTCTGGCAAATGTCTGCTTTGGTGCAGTTCAGATTGGTAATATATGTGTCTCCTGTATCAGTTATTTCTGTTGGGAGAGGTGGTAAACATAATCAGTTTGACAGTTAGAATGAAATTCAAGTAGCCAGGAAAGCCAAGACTTTGTCAGTAGCAGAAAAAAAAAAAAAAGGGAAGTTAGAATCATTTGTATGTGTAGCTGCAGCCTCAGTGTACTTTGCTTATGTTTATACTGAAAAAGCTGTCTAAACTTCCCACTATACTTAAAATAAAACCTGCAGTACTTCCTGATGCCTATGAGCCTGGCTTGTCTACTCAATTCAATCCTCAGCCCCTCATACTATCCTTCCTTTGTCTTGTGCTCCAAGTTCACAACCTTCTGAGAGCTTCTAGAATACACAAGGAGCCTTCTCGACTGCCTAACTGTATTCCTTCCTTCCTTCTCTGCCTTTTCTTTTCCCTTCTTTTCTCTTTTCTTTTTTTCTTCTTCCTTCCTTCCTTCCTTCCTTCCTTCCTTCCTTCCTTCCTTCCGAGATGCTAAAGATTGCAGAGTAGACAAAATAGCAAATGCTGTCTTTGATATCCTACATTCTAGTGCAAAGGACAGAATAGTTTTAGTATGTTTAGAGAATAGCAAGAAGCCAGAGTCAATAGAGCAAATTAAGAGAGGAAGAGATTGGTAAGAAAGCAGGCATAAAGGGAATAAGGGGCTGCCAATGGTAAGGATTTTGAATTCTACTCTAAGTGACGTAGGGAGCCAATGGATATTTTGAGTAGAAAACAGATGCAAACTCTCTGGCTGCCGTGCAGAGAATAAAATGTAAGGATGCAATAGAAACAGAAAGACCAAATTTAATGTTGTCTAGGTGGGAGAAGATGATAGTGTGGTTTTGTAGAGATGAAGATAATAAGAAGTAGTTAGATTTGGGAAATATTTTGAAGGTAAAGTTAACAAGATTCTTTTTCTCTACCTTAAAAAGAATGATTCCAACTTTTTAGCTAAAGCAGGTGTGACTGTGTCCTGTTTGCCAATACTGGGTGGGAGGGGAAACATGTTTTGGGGGAAAATTGAGAATTTATTAAAGTTGAAATTTTTATTAGACATCCAAGTGCTAATGTCAATATGCCATCTGGAATTCAGGGGAAATTGAGAGCTGCAGTTATATATGGGACTAGTCAGAATATATCCGACCTTCCCACCTTGAGGTACCTCCCTCTGCCTGGAATGTCCTCCTTCTTGTTTTTATCTATTCGATTATTTCCCATCATTCAGGTCTTAGTTTAAATGTATTCTCTGACCACACTGTCAAAAGTAGACACTCGTCTCTCACATACCTGCTTAGGTCTGTCTGTGTGTCTATGTATAATTTTATTGTGTTGTTGCTTTTGTCATTGGTGTTGATTTCTTTTCGAAGAATTACTTCAAACTTAACATTTATTTGTTTTAATAGTTTGCTCCTTAATTTATTATATTTCTTCTCATCATGATATAAACTCTATAAAATCACAAACCATGTCTATTTTATTTATTTACTGTTGCATCCCCAGCGCCTAACACAGCTCATACGTATGGTAGATGCACAAATGTATGTGCAATAAATGAACATTTTTTTTGTGTTCTTCTCACATCTCACTCTTTAAGGCTTTCACTGCCACTTGTGCCTATAGCCTGAGGCTATTCACAAAGGCAGGCACTGGTACGAGCAGCCTGACACTGACTTGCTGCCAAAATCTAGGATGGTCCATTTACTCTGAGGCTAATATCCTTTGTGTCTGGCTGGAGGCAAGGGCACTTCTGTGCAAACGCTAGCCTTCAAAGGCTGATCGGAGCCACTCTGTTTGCCTAAGCTTACTTCACAGGATCTGTAGTCTGTCTATGAAACAGTCATGTATACACACAGTAGAATGTGCTGACTGCGAAAATGCTGGCTTTTACTCGGTGGTCTTTGAGAATAGAGTAGAGAACGCACCTACCTCTAACTGAGGGTGTCTGCAGTACTTCACAAGACAGTTCATTTTTTAGCTGAGCCCAGGATATGGAGAAGTTTAGTAGTCCAGTGGTTTAATGTAGTTCAAAACCTTTGAGTCCTGTGCACAAAAGATTAAATTCCAAATCCCAGATCTTCCATTTAGAGTTTGCAGCCTAGTTCAAGTCACTTGAATTCTTTAAGTCTCAGTTTCCCCATCTATAACACAAGGGTAAAAAGGTGAACTTTTCAGGGTTTATGTAAGCATTAAGATGATGTACAGGCCGTCACCCTTTGGCTGGATTATATACACTAAATACAGTATTGGTGTGGTTATCATCAATGAAAAAGTACAAATAAAATGGAAAGAAATGCAGAGGTGCAGAGGGAAGGAAATCATACCATGTGGGGAAAACAGTGTTACTCATGCTTTGTTTTTAAGTATAGAGTCCTAAGAAAATATATTTGTTACTTTTGCATATGTGTTAATTACCTAACAAAACAGTAAGTTCCTTAAGGCAGAGAGATGCTTCATGCTTCTGCTTAGCCCATGGAAGTTTTATCGACTTTACTTTGCTTTATATTTCCGGCTTGTTCTCTAGGTTTCGGGAAAGACAGTATTTCATGATGAAAATAGCAAATACTTTGAAGGTGAACAAAGTATCCATCACTTCTTATCTGTGGGACCTTGAACAAGAGGCTAAACTTTCTGAACTTCAGATTTCTTATTTATGGACTAGGAACAATAATACTTACTTTACAGAGTTATTTTTATAGAGCTAGATATATAAAAGTTGCTAACATATTCTTGGCACATAATTCATGCTCCTATGTGATATAATAGTAATATAGCAGTAGTGGTAGTAGGGGTAGTTGCACTGCATTGGAACACTTAATAATACCTAATCATCTTATATCATTCTCTGTACAGCAGGATGTCTGTATAGATTCATTGTGGTAGAGACTTCTAGTGCATACCCATATCTTGCTCCTTTTTCCTCCTGTGCTCCTGGAGTAGAATTACATATCCTCAACCCCTTGCATTTGGGCAGGGCTAAGTACTAGTTTTGGCCAAGGAATTATGCACAGAATCTATGTGTTTCACATCTAGGCAAAAGTTAAAAAGAGCCAGCGGGTGAACCAACAATTCTCTGCCCTTGCTATAGTCATCATGAAGGCCTTTTTCCAGATGGAGCAACTACAAGATGATGGAACCTCTCTAGCTTAGATCCTGAATGGAACAGAACTCTAGACAATCTGTGTGGATAGTACATAAACACATTTGTAATGTGATAAGCCAATGGGATTTGGGAAATTTTATCACTGCAGCATTACCTAATTTACACTAATACCTTTAAGTAATAGTTAATACTGAGTTTCAGAACAAGAACAATTTTAATTATTTCTTCCCTTAAAAGGCCTCTATGAACAATAATTCCCTGGTAACTAGCATAAAAGTAAGGCAATAATTTATTTCAAAAGCAATGAAAAATGGGAAATAGTTCTTGTTTTGTGAATCCTAGAAGCAAAAGACACACCATCTAATTTTAAGACCTAATAAAGTGTTTAGGTGTTTTGAATAGATTATTACAGATAAAACTGAGTTCCGGTTATTTTTTATTGAAAAAAGACTTCAGATTTAAAGGACTTAATTTATTTTTTCCTCGGTGCTTGGTTAAGAAAGCAGTGTCTCAGTTGGCCTTTCTGAATGTTGATCTCAAATAAGTAAGTAAATAAACAAAAAACCCCAACAACCTAGGAAAGATTGGCATTGAAGTTTCTTTCTCTTTAACAGGCACTTATATACATAGTGGGGTGGGTGTGATGTGGTGACCACCTACTGCTCTGCATCTGGCACACTTGCTTCTAGCCCCTCATTTGTCACTACCCTCTTGATGGGTGTCCTTAGATAAGTAATCTGCATTAAAAGACAGTATCGCCTAGTGGGTAAAAGCCTGAATCTTGGAGCCAGACTGCCTAATTCACATTATACCTCTGTGGCTTATTAGCTGTGTGACCTTAGGCAATTGACTTAAAATCTCTATTCCTCAGTTCCCTTATTGGTAAAATGGAGATACTAACAGTAAATATGCTGTAGACTTTTTGTGCAAATTAAATGAGTTAAAACATCTGAAGCACTTATAAAAGTACCAGGCATGTGCATAATAACATTTCAGTAACTATTAGCTTTTTATATTATCTGTGTCTCTCTGGGACTCTGTTTTATTATCTATAAAATAAAATGATTGGACTAAATGATCCATTAAAGTTCTGTTATTTTTTTTTTCTTCCAAGAACGAAGGTTCCATGAGTTTAGGGCCTATGACTGTATTTGTCCCATTATGGAAATAACTTAATGAATTCCAACACAAAAGACACTCAATAACTATTTATTAAATACATGTATCAATTAATTTATGATAACAGCTGCCATTTATTGAGGATTTAAACATGCCACACCCTGAGCCAACTAAGTAAGTACTATTATCACCTCATATTATTGATGAAGAAATGATGTAAAAAGATGTTGATAACTATTTCAAGGTCACACAGTTTAATGAGTGGAGAGCAGTGGAAGAATGGGACTTGGATTTTAGGTCTGTCTGATTTCTAAGTTCTTAAGTGAAACCATTTTTTCTTTAAGTACCTTTATGAAGACAATTTATAATATAGCTGTGGAGTTGATCTAGAAAGCCAAAGTCAATTCTTGAAATAGTGCTTCCATCACTCACTGCTCTACAAAATGGCAGTGACCTGTGTACTTGTCTGTGCCCCCCGTTAAGGAATGAGGTTTTTTTTTTTTTTTTTGAGAACTAAGAATGTGTTTATCTTGTCTTAGTACAATGCCTAACACACTATGGCACTCAGTATGTGTTAATGGATAAAGAAGTGAACAGTAATTAGGGACCTGGTGGTTGCTGAGGGAGGCTTTGATAGATTAATACATTTCAAATGTTGTTTTGTATCAAATTACCAATGTCATGATTAGATTTGACTCTATGCCAGGTGTCTTATCTATTTTATTTGCTCAGTTATCACACAAATATGTAAGGTGGAGACTACTAACTTAGTTTTACAGATGAGAGTATAAGTACTGAGAAAATAACTGACCAAGAGCTCAACCCTGATGCTAAATTTTTTGGATCCTAACTCCTAATTTTTCTACCACATCAGTTAGCATGCAAAAAAAATTTTTTTCTTGGGGCACCTGGGTGGCTCAGTCATCAAGCGTCTGCCTTTTACTCATGGAGTGATCCTGGTGTCCTGGGATTGAGCCCCGCATCGGGCTCCCTGATGGGAGCCTGCTTCCTCCTCTCCCACTCCCCCTACTTGTGTTCCCTCTCTCGCTGGCTGTCTCTCTCTCTGTCAAATAAATAAATAAAATCTTTAAAAATTTTTCTTTTATTTAAAGGAATATTTCGAGTTGCTTTGTGTTTCCCCATTATTACAGCTTTCTTGAGGGTTGTACACTGCTCGGGAGGTGAGGGCACAGAGAATTGTAGTACTAAGAGTAAGCAATAGCCAATATGTACCTTCATATTACTTTTATTTCTTCCATTCTGTTGTTGAGCAAGTCTTAGATTAATAATTTTTGAAAAATGTCACCCTCTTTGAAGTGGGCACAGAGTTAAGTGCCTTAATTTACCAGCATCTTGAAGCCATTAGCATTTTGGGGGAAACAAAAAATTTCTAGTTCTCTCATAGAGTAATTGGTGAGAGACTGCATAAGTTGTGTGAAAAGTTTGAGGTGCCTTGCAAAAGCCCTTCAGGGTTACCTATCTGGTGGGTGAGGTGGTGGTACCCATAATCTGTGATGACTTCCACATTTTTGCCCTAGAAGTTCAGCTCAGCATAGTGACAGCTGGCAGGAGTTCAATATCTCATTGTTATAGACAGGCTGTTCTAAATTGAATGGATCAATGCCTTGATTAAAAGCTAGAGATGCAAGCCAGTCAGGGTGGTCAAAATGTTTGGTCCATTGACATTTTCCTGTAAAACATTGAATCATTCGGTCAATTGACCAGACTTCTGGATTAGAGAATAATAATTATAGCTGGCCAATGGTAATGGATTCTCTCAACCAACTCCCTAGGAACTTGTGGCACTATTTTAAAGCAGCACAATTGGAAAGCTCCACTCCAGTGCTTCACAAAATCATTCTTGGAGTGTGAGACAATTTGGCTTAACATCAAACAGAAATGGCACATTAATGTGGAACCATTCTCTTGGCACTGAATGTACTTTGCCGGAAAAAATGGCAAACTGATTTTGAGAAAAGATTTACAGACCTATAGATGAGTAACTGTCTTGCTTTTTTTCCCTCTTCAAACAAAACATTGAGTAATTAAGGGAGAATATAAATACTGAATAGCATTTTAAAATAGTTTTGCTGTACACTTCCTTTCCTTAAAATCTGTTGAAAGGAAATAGCATTTCTGCTTCTTGAGATGATATGTTTCTAAACAAATCATAAAGCCAGGACTTGGTTAATGTATAAAGCTAACAAATGCCAGCACCAAGTCCCATTTACTAGATATCAGTGTAATGTATGTTTCTGCAGGGATTTTTAGTTTCTTTAATATTACCCTCTTCCTTGTTTAAGTGGAAAACATTCTCTGAAAGCTGGATACTAGTTCTTTACTATGATTTTAGAATATTTCTGATATAGGCATAAAGGGCTCCACTTCTCTCCCTATCTGGCCATTCAAGAATAGAAAGATGTAACTTAGATTCTGTATTTCTTTATATCAATCTCTTTTTAATCTCAAAATATCTTTCTATGGTTTACCTAATACTTCCAAAGAATAACTGCTTTTATATGGAATGATTCACTAGGCACATGAACCAGGTTATCTATCTTGGCATCGTGAATAGTAGGAAGACCTTATCATTCATGTCTCCTCACAAGATGCAAAAACAAATAATCAACATCTCAATATAGTATTCCTACCATGACTGTTTAACTTGACTCTAATGATGAGGGAACACAAAATCAGAATGTGACAAGATCTGATTTCCTAGTTGTAAGTACTCCTATGTCAAAGAAAACACTTTCTGTTATGTTTCATTCTACCTGCAACAAATGCTTGTGATTCAGTAGTTTAAAACCAAGCTTCAAGGGTACCTATTACTTTGACATTAGCTTTATTCCTGGATGCTTTTTCCTTCCCTAGGCTATAAAAGTCACCTCTCTTGTCTATTCAGTTGATCAAGTGCACAGACTGCCATAAGGTGGCAAATTAGGTTGCTTTATTTTTTTTCTTAAATAAGTATTTTAACGGGTTCCAATGTGAATTTTGGAATTGACATGGAAATCACCAGTGCACAGGTAGCATTACTCAAGAAAAATTGATACGTCTCAGGGATCCATAGGAGTGTATTATTGGGATATATCCCAAGAGCATGTCTGCTATAGAAAATAATAAGTCTTATGAGAATGGATTATGTCAATTCTGAACGTTCATAGAGCTAAATGATGTCTCCTGGCGGTTATTTTTGTGACCTGACCTTATTTTCCCCAAATGGGCAATTACTTGCAGTCAGAAATTTTCTAACTTTTTTTGTACTTCCATTTCCATAAAAAAGGCAGCTAAAAGTCTTGTTGAATTAATGGATCAAGGGGGGGATGAGACAATGAATGTGGCTAGGGGCATGTTCACAGTTTTCCTGTCACTGTCTGTTGAAAAGTTTCCATGACTTTAATCAGATTCCTTCATTTGGTAGGGATCATTTATGAGAGACACCAAATAAAAAGCATACCCATTAGATTTCCCCTGGGGAGACAATTTTGGAAGTTGTAATTTTCCACTCTAAGTATGAACAGCTTCACCATGAAAAGAAGGCTTCACGTGGATAATGACAATAATGCAGTTTAATTTTTAAGGCACCCAGCCTGAAGGCCTCCTAAATGGGAAACAGATGTGCTGTGCATCTTCACTTTTTCTCCAGCAGTACAGCCAATTTATAGCTGTCTAGGGCATCAGATGAGGCTGGGAGAACACCCCTGTCTAATGACCTGGGCCACAATATCCAGCAGAGAAAAAATCACATTCAGTAATGTTTACCAAACACTTAGGTTGCACCAGTAGGCATTGTTTTACTCAAACTTCACATCAACACTACAAATTTGGTCCTCTTATTCATTTTGTAGTTAAGAAAAATGGGTCTTAAAGAGATTAAGAGAATCATCTGATGTCACAACTGTTAGATGCATGACAAGCAGCCTCACCTAAAGACCATGTTCTTAAGTGAAGGAAACCACCAAATCATATGAGGGTTTATTGAGTTTTCACAGGATGATTTTCATACATTAGTCTAAGCCTTTATGACAGCCCTCAAGGTAAACATTATAATCAGTGTAGAGAGGTGGAAACTGAGATTCAGAGACATGAGGTAATTTATACACACTTACTGTTCTGGTAATTGGCTGATGCTTGCACACTCAGTGTCACTTCCAGAACAGTGTCCTTTAAAGTATATGAGGCTGCCTCTGTTTGTTGCTTATTGAGGTTTTCTCTTTTTGTTTGGCTTCCTCTTATGCTTCTAATTTATATAAAATGGCATAAACTTATGCAAAATATCTGTGCCTAAATTTCTATCCTAGATAATCCTAGGGTGATCAGCAAATATAACGAAAGTAAATGGAATTTTTGTCAAACATGGGAGAAAAATAATCCCAGGTTCCAGTGATAATTACAACAAATTGAGCTAATCTTAAGCTTTTAAATCAGAATATTGCACAAGCGGCATGGACTGTGACTTACACTATTCTCTGTCTGAAGTATCGCTGTAAACCGCAATGGCAGAGATTACTTTCCCTCAATATACAATCTCTGTATCTTCCTTTTAGTACTAGAAGTCCTCAGCCACCAAACATGGGGTTGTTTACATGGCAGGTCCCCCCAGAAGATACATTTCCAAGCTCCTCTTGCAAATGGTATGATCCTGTGAGCAAATTAATTCCATGGAATAAAAGCAGAAGTGAAGAACTTAATTCCAGTGCCACATCTGTAATAGGAAACTGCTTTTTCTGCATTTCTTCTCTGCCTCTTTTGTTGTGCTAAAAGAGAAAGTTGTGTTCGGTAAGCTAAGGTCAACTATGCAGACGTGAGAAAACCACCTTAGTGAAATAGTGGAGTGACAAGATGGAAGGGAACTGAATTCCTGGACAAACTCATGGAGCTGAACTGCTGGATTCTCTATCTACTTCTGGGCTGAGAGAGAAATAAACATTTATTATGTTTAAGTCACTGTACTCTGAGGTCTCTTTGTTATGAACTTGGGATATATACTATTACATCAGTGTTTACTGAAATAAAAAAAAATTAACATCCATTGCGTGAATCAAGAAAATTTTGGGGCGCCTGGGTGGCTCAGTCGTTAAGTGTCTGCCTTTGGCTCAGGGTGTGATCCCAGCGGTCTGGGATCGAGCCCCACATCAGGCTCCTCTGTTGGGAGCCTGCTTTCCTCTCCTACTCCCCCTGCTTGTGTTCCCTCTCTTTCTGGCTGTCTCTCTCTCTGTGTTAAATAAATAAAATCTTTAAAAAAAATAAAGTTTTAAGAATTATAAATTGTTTTATGTAGTGATCTCTATATTTCCTAGAAGACTCATGAGGACATATTACATGATATTACGGGCTGAATTTTGTTCCTCCAAAATTCATATGTTGAGCTATTTACCTCAGAATATGACTATATTTGGAGATAGGATCTTTAAAAAGATAATTAAGGTTAAGTAGAATCATTAGTGTCTAATCTAATGTGACTAGTATTCCTATAAGAAGAGATTAGGACACAAAAACACACAAATACTCACAGAGGGAAGACCTTATAGTGACAGAGGGAGAAGACAGGCGCATCTATAAGCCAAGGAAAGAGGCCTCTGAAGAAACCAATCCTGCCGACACCTTGATCTCAGACTTCTATCCTTTAGAATTGTGCAAAAATAAATTTCTGTTGTTTAAGCCATTTAGTCTGTGGCACTTTGTTATGGCAGACATAGGAAACTCAAAAGAGGTTTGGAGTCTCCCAAGAACTCCCAAAATATGGGAAATAAAGTATCCTTGTGAGAGCTACATTAAAAAATCAACATAGAAGGGATGAGAGATGAGAAATCAATCATGTAAGGAAGTTTAAATCATGTAAGGAACTACTGTATACTGTGACAATTCTATGGGTTGGGAATAAAGCAATGTCCAAGACAGACTAAATCCAGTAACCCACTATTTTCTGGTGCTTAAATTTTTATTTAAAAGGAAACAAGCAAGATTAAGAGTGATATGGTGGAGAAGAGTAACCTACTTCATTCTGGGCATTCAAGCAGGGTCTCTTTGGGCAGCAGTCTTTATGTTGAGACCTAAATGACAAAAAAAAAAAAGTCAACCATGCAAATTGGGATGGGGTGACTGAGACTTCCAGGCATATGCAAAAGTACCAAGACAAAACCGAGATTGGCTTGTCTATTGAACAGGCTCTGGGTAGCCCTAGTCCTAAGGCTTGGGCAGAAGCTATATGGTTTTGACACTGAGGCAATGTCTGCCCCCAAACTTTCGGAACTGAGGAGGTAACCCTAATGATCTCCAAGTCTGGTTCAAGGTCATTAGTACTTTGTGTGAATTCTTGAAGAATTTTGCATGTTCAGAGCCAAATAGCTCTATTGGTTAAGTCCTGTAAAATCCAAGAAGTCTGAGAGCCTTTCTTTATTTCATTCTGTCTTCATCCCCTTCAGCCCAAATTGGCAGTGTTCCCACTGGGCTGGCTGATTAGGTTCACACCTGCACTGACCTTATCAAATGACTGCTCCACCATTCCCTTAGCATTCTCTTGAGAACATGTTTTTCTCATTTTTTGTAATATGGAAAGTTGAAAATTTTCTAAATCTTTAAGTTCCACTTCTCTTTTGCTTAACAATTTTTTCTTCAATTTATTTCTCTGTCCTCACATTTTACTACAAGCAGTAAGGAGGAACCAAGCGTGACTTCAACACTTTGCTTAGAAATGTTCTCAGCTGAGTAACCAATTTCATTTCTTGAAAGTTCTGTCTTCCACAAAACACTAGAACACAAACACAATTCAGCCAAGTTCCTTGCCTCCTCCTAACGAAGATCACCTTTTTTCCATTGTTTGATATCGTGTTTCCTATTTATGTCTGAGACTTCACCAAAATGGCCTTTACCATCTGTATTTCTACCAATATCCTGTTCATGATTATGTACATATTCTCTAAGACAGAAGCTCTCTCTCTAAGGCTCTGATCTCTACTTTCTAAGCTCTCACCAGAATCACTTTTAAAATTCTGTTCAGGGCAATCTAGGCTTTTTTCTAGCGTGCACCTCAAAATTCTTCAAACCCCTACCCATTGTCCAGCTGCAAAGCCACTTTTACGTTTTCAGGTATTTTTTACAGCAGCACCCCACTTCTTGGCACCAATTTCTGTCTTGGTCTACTTCCACGAAGACCTAGTCTACTCAGTAACAAGTGCCATAGACTGGGTGGCTCAAATTACAAACATTTATTTCTGAAATTTGTAGGGGCTGGCATCATGAATCCTAGCAGATTTGGTGCCTCGTGAGGGCCCTAGCCCTGGCTTACAGACAGCCACTTCCTGCTGTGTCTTCACATGGAAGAGGGTTTCTCTTGTGTCTCTTTTTTTAGGACACTAATTTTGTCATGGAGGCTCCACTTTCATGACCTTATCTAAACCTGCTTACCTTCCAAAGGCCCCATCTCTTAATATCATCACATTGGTGATTAAGGCTTCAACAATCATTTGGCCCATAGTACCACTCTTCTCCTTTCTCAGTTCTCAGCTAAGTGTTGAACATCCACCTCTGGATATTTCCCTGCAGTCATGGGCAAAACATAATTGCTGCTTCCTTTGGGGTTTCTCAGCATGTAGTTGTCACCTTTAATATGACATTGGTGAATTGACATTATATCTTTCTTCTCTGGAGTCCGCCTCCCCCAAAGAACAGAGAATATTAGTGTATTTGTGACTCTGTCTTATTTATCTGTGTAATCTCCATTCCTATCGCAGTCTCTGATATCTGGTAGGTTCCCCAGCATCTGTAGGTAAATGTTGGTAGGGTGAATACTCATAAGGACTATTTGTATTTGTTAACTTACATGGCATCTGTATTCAAAGATATATTCACAGTGAGAGATGGAGAGGACAAGATTAGAAGAGTTTCAGATACCACCGTAAGTGAAGATGTCCTAGTGCAATTCTGCAGACAATCAGGAAATTAAAATACTTCCCTGCTCATTTCCAACTGCCTTTTGCAAAAAGAAAGCTCCTGCCAAAACACTTTCTGATGCAGAGGCTTTATTCCTGCTTCTTTTAAAATAAAAAATGGGCTGCCCTTGTCTATAATGTTCGTCATATGTCCTTCCAGCTTTCCCTAGCTACAAAGGCTGTGATCATGCTACTAAACACTGTCTACAATGATGCAAGCACCTCTGGCATCTCGTTAAGCAAAACTTGGTGTTGTACTTGAGGGAATAACTTGTCAAAGTCAACAAATTGTGCTGAAGGGCAGATTCAGTTGCCTCTAATGTAAGAAATCAGTCCTTTGGGAATATGCAAAGAAGAAGCTAGTCACATCTTAGACTTAATTGTCTGACTCTGAAGCAGAAATTCTTATGATAACACAGAATGAAATTCACTAACCATTATGATTCAGCAAATATTTAATCAGAAACTGATATGTGCCAGAGATTGTGCTAGGCGTTGTAGGTTTGATGATGAATGATACACACTCTGCTTTTATGGTATGCATGATACATTAAGGTGAGATAAATACTTTAAACAACAACAACAACACTATTTTGGCAGAACTACGAGGGCGGGGACTGTGTATGATTTGTTTACTCTCTAAGAGCCTAGAATAGGCCTTAAGACAGACAATTCTACAAATTGTGTTAAGCATATTAAAAACAATATTGGATAGTATACTACAAATGGGAGTGTATTCAAGGCATCACACTGATCAACTCTGTTGTGAAAGAGCAAGCTGACCTGGGGGAAGACTTCATGGAGAGACTTTTTGTAGGAACAGTCAGTATTTGGAAGGGTGAAGAGATGCCACATGGAAGAGCATGGAATGGGAACAGGGGCTGGGACTGGGTGAAAGAAACCTTCCAGGCACAGGGATAATGTGTGCAAATACATGGGACTGTGAAACAGGATGGTAGTTGTTGAAGAGTGGCTTACAGAAAATGTAGGAATAGGGTATAAAAGCAACCTACCTTAAAGGGTGGGGGAGGGCACCGTAACAGTAAAGTAGAATGACTTGTGTTGCGGAAAACTAGTGAAAATGGCAGCTCCTTCTGCTTTAAAGATCGGCTCCAGCAAGTACAAAGTATGACCTTATGTCAAGGGCTTCCAGAACTGGTTGCCACCACTCTTTGAGGAATTGAGAGACCTGGCATATCCATACAATGGAGGAATTGTGTTTTACCACTCTTGAGACCTAGAACATCTGCTTTTAAAGTGGGAAGCGTAGACCAAGGACTACAGCTCAGAAGCTCTTTTGCTTTTGGACATTGCAGAGTTTCTTTCTCTGCTGAGTAAATTTAGACTTACTGAGTTCATAGCTCAGGGAGCATACATGAGTTGTATTCGTGCTGCATATAGAAGTACTCCTTTGCTTTAATCCTCTAGTGAAGCCATGGACAGATAATAGATTCATCTTCTTTACTATGCCAGAGACTTTAAATAAAACCCCAAATCAGAAGTGACACAGGGTGATGGAAAGAGTAAGGCTATTGACATGAGAAAACCCGAGGTCAAGATCCTATTTTCTAGCTTCTGCCTAAGTGAGTCTTTAGTTTCTCTGAGTCTCAGTTTCCTAATACATATTATAAGGCTAATAAAATTTACCAAAACTACCAAAAAGTTAATCTTAATGTATAAAATAAAAATTAATAAAAGTTAATCCTAACATATAATAATAGCAATAATAATGACAATTTACTGAGTGTTTGCCACATCTCCACCCTGCCAAGTTTCTTTTATATTCATTATATCATGTAATATCTTAGTTATCCCATAGATTGATTTCTCTAATTTGCAAATAAGCTAAGTTTCAAAGAGATAAACTCTTAATAACTTACACAAATGTAAATGCTAGTAATATTTGTGCTTATTACCAAATCTTGATTTTTTTTATCATGTTTCTTTCAGATAAGAATAAATCTTCAAGTTGGAAGAATTTTGAATTGGTGTTAGACTCTGGAAATAGGTATCGATAACTAGAATTCCTAGAGTAAATAAATGCAGTAATGATAATAGCCATTGAAGCCAAAATTTACTGAGAGCTTGCTGTCTGTATCAAACAATTGCTAAGTCCTTTCCATGGGTTATAACATTAGTTCTTCATACCAAAATGTATATTTTATGCTCAATATCATACTGCTATATGAATAATGTCATCACCATTTTCACCATGAGAAAACTGAGGATCACAAGGACAAAGGAATTTTCCCAATTTCTCAAGCAGAAAGTGGAGGAACCAGAATTCCAAACAGACTAACCTAAACCTAATTGCAATGTTATGCTGATCCAAGATTTTCATTGTGCCTTCCTATATATTGTTGATACAGCAAAATGGCACTTACCAAAATACCATATTCAGCCCAACTCTCTGTTCTCGTGTATATCACCATTCATTCCATAGTAATAGTCAATTTCTATTAGATCTTTGATTGCACCCTTCTTCAGTGCTGCATGTGCAGTCAGTGGGGTAGTTTGCACTAGAAATATGGGAATTCAGAGATAAGTGGTCTGCAGTAGTCATTTTGTGGCCATTCCTGAACCACTTCCCGATTTACCGATGACTATGACTATTAAGAACAATAGTAGTTTCCTATGTTGACATCAACAATTATGTTTCTATCCTGTTAACATGCTTTATACTGTTCACTTTACATACTTGATCAGAAAACAAAAACAACAACAAAAATTTGACAAACTGTTTTATGCTTCATTAAATGTATTTCTGTTTTCATTTCTGAAATTTCATTTACTAGCATGTTTCAATAATATATTTATAAACATACATTTGTAGGGCATCAAGAGATCCCCAAATATCCTTCCTTCTAAAATCTGAAATTCTATCATTCCTTTTGAGTAAAAGGGGTTATTATTTTTAGTCACTCAATGAATATTTACGACGACAGGAACACTATGAATAAATGAATATTCTCTCTCTTACCAGATGATCTGGCAGTAGAGAGAAAAATAACAAATTAGTAAGATAATTTTCAATGAAGGTAATTCTATGAGAGGACCATAAAATGGAGTAATGGATTTCCAAAAAATGAGGGGGCATAAGATGGTCTCAGTTAACAGGTGACATTTGGGCTGAGACCTGAATAAAGAAGAAATCAGCCTGTGAAGGTGAGGGAAAGAGTTTCAAGTAGACGTAGCAGCAAATGTAACATACCTGAGGAGAAAACAAATTTAATATATTTCAGAAATTTAAGAATTATCAGTGAAGCTTCCATGTAGAGAGATGAGCACATCCTGGTACGAATTGAGATCATGGGGGAGGGAACCAGATTTAGTGGGATTTTCTGAGCCATGGTAAGATCTTTGGGCTTTATTCTGAGAGTGTGTTAATTTTAATAATAATTAAATACAAAAACACTTAAAAGTGAAAGAATTTTCCTAACACCATTTCCAAACACAAAATGTTTTGTTAAGTGGAAGCAGGGATCTAATTATGGCATCCTAGTTGTGCAGAGACACCAGAGAGGTAGGAAAATGAAAGGTGGGTCTGAGGCTGGGTAAAGAGGATAGGATGAGCTATGACAGAAGACAATACAACTTTCTTTTTCCAGGCTCAGCCTTAATGTCAACTAAGTGAATTCATTTTGTTTGTGCATTCGTGATTTGTAGTCACCAGTATCCTCTTTCCCTTCCTTTGTAAATAGTACACAGAAAATAATCTTGGGAGCCCTCACTTTCAGGGGAGGAACTTTGACTGCTGTTGACTCCACTCTATGTTCTGGGGGTGTAGGGAGGACGGCATCTGGGATTTTTGCCTGACTAGATAATCTCATTATCCTGGTCATGAAATTTGGGGCATATGTCCCAACTTTGGCTAATGAGTGCTACTTCAAGATTTCTGTTCAAATATCTGAGAAAGGAAACTTTTTTCAATGGACTGCAACATGGAAGGCTGTAAGTCTGGAGTTATTAGTATTCATGCTACCACATGAAACCTAAAAATGAACCAATGTGAAGGAGCATAAAGCTGAGAAAGAGAAAGAATAGGTCTTAATAACATGGTTTGAGCTCTAGATCAAGCAGCCCTTAGCTTGTGTCAGTCAGGTTTTAGGAGGAAGCAGAATTCACTGCAGATGGTTTATATGAAAACATTTTAATGAAACAACTATATACAGAAGAGTAAGCAAAATTAAGGGAGTAAATAAGGAAGGATGAGATACTCAGCGTCTAGGAAAAATGGAAAGTTGTTACCATCTCTGGAGCTGAAGAGACAAGGGGAAGACATAATGTTATTCCAGCTTAGTAAAAGCTGAAATAATCAAGTGCCTTGTGGGGGTGTTTGTAATAGAGGGGTAAAAACTCATCCCTGAAGGATAGAGTGAGTAGAATAGAAATGATCTGGTATTTTTCTTGGCTAGCCCTCCAATCTTTGCCTAATAGCTCCCTTGTCATCACCCAACTAAAAGAGAGCTAGCAAGAAAGTCAGCGAGGTAATTAACAGAAATCAGCCCAGCCTCCAATGTCATAGAAAAGGCTGAAGAAAGGTGGGTAATGCTTGGAAAGTGGGGCACAAAGAGAATAATTTACACAAAGTCAAATTGAATATCATGTAACTTTTCATATATGAGCTAAAACACTTGTGCATCTTCACTTTTTCTTTTAAGGCAATTGGAAATTGGTATGTTGTCTCTTGAAATTAAGAAGATCTTAACTAATAAGTCCTTTGGATCTTGAAAAATTACAGTAGCCTCTGCCACACAGAAATCTTTTATTGTCGTGTATCTTGCTCTGCAGAGGGTCAGAGTGATCTTGAAACATCCAGTTATGCAATTAGTAAGTGAAATGTATGTATGTACACACTGTTCCAGTTTTTTCTGCCGAGACCAGCTGGGAAAGTGATCACGAGTCAGTGCTTCATCCATATCTATTAGACCAAAATATTAATAGTATGAGTGGAGTAGTTGGAATATTTTCATGTCTAGTTTAATGTGGATGGGTAAATATTCATATGATGGCAGTTTCTTTTCACACAGAGCTCAGTGGGAGCGCTCCTTCAAATTAAATGAGTCCAGTGGGGCATTTAAAGTTGGAAAAAGAGAGATAGGAATGTTTCTGCAAGACATAGGTGAATGATTGCATGAGCCTTAGGTCTCTAGACCCCAGAAAGTGTTTCCTCTGATTATTCAAATTGGAATTCTATACCATAAGGTAGAGGTAATGAAAATCCTAAACTTTTTCACCTGGAAGGGAGGTCACAAAGTCCATCTCTTTAATTTTACAGGTGAAGAAAATGTGAGCCAGAGAGGTGAAGTGACTTGCTGAATGACACCCAGCTCATTAGTGGCAGAGCAAGAATTAGAGCTTGAATTTCCTAAATTTTAGTATTATGCCTTTCATTCTACTATGTTATATTACATAGTTTAGAATGCAAAAATGAGAGATGGGCTTGAATTCTAACTCCATAGCTTTGTTGTTCCATCTATAACCAAGGTGCTTACCTTCTCCACAATGAAATATGTCTAGCATACTCTTTGATACCTATTGGCTTCCAATCATTGTCCCTTCCCTGGCGTTCAAGCCATAATTTTATTGACAAATATGTACTTTCCTTTTCACAAGGTATGCATAATCTTGCCTGACCTCGTCAGTTCTTTTGTAATCACAAAATGATGATGTTCATCATGGCACTATCTGTACGTGAAAGTGTTAGAACTCAGAAGTCGCCCTGCTGGTCAAATTACTGCCAAGGTCTATATAATTCCTTTTTGCGCTGTCTGAAAATGTCAGCATGCAAAGTGTTAAGTGTGACAGAGGCCGCAGTTGCTAATCATTGCACTTTTGTGCTTAAGGTAGCTAGACTGAGTGTTATGGCAAACACTTAAAACTTCTTTGTCCGGAGTTAATAAGCAGACATTGATTTTTCTCTTTGTTAACTACAGACTGTCCTAGGTAATCCAATTGAAAAGCTGGCAGTATCAAGGCCCTCACTTTTAAGAAGAGCTTTCAGAATGGCTTAGTTCAGCCTTTTTTCTCTGGTTTACCCCCAAAGAAGCAATAAGGGTCTGACTGCATTTGCCATTTTTAGTGGTTTGGTCTCTCCTGATGTGACAGCAACATTGGGCCAGCGGGTTGGGTTTGATTTACTCTGTAATGAGGCTTTAGGGACAGTTTCTCTACTCATCTCGTATTCCACTTGAGCTGCAGCAACTGTGGCTTATAAGTGTTGCCATTCTGTAGCTCCCCGAAAGACATGCTGATCAGTGTGAAATGTCAATGTCACTGTTATTTCTTTGAACTTGAGTTATTTTAGTCTTGTACCTCAAGCCCTAAATGAAGTTCCTAAACCATAAATAAATGTAGTAATTGGCCCAAACCACAGTGACACTGGCAAGTCTTTGATATATTGCTAAACAGTCATATGCTCCTCTTGGAATCAAAGCATTTCAGAGTTGGATGAGGCCTAAAAGGTCATTTGCTCCTACTCTTTATTCTACCCTCTAGTTATACTGCAACTAGGGTATCAAAGGTCACGCAGGCCTTTGATATTTAAAGAAAATTGGTTTGAACTGCTTTACCCTCATTCTGTGAAAGTAGTGCTCTCCAAAAAGACTTTTGCAAATTTTTCACATGCTTATATTCGCCTCTCTTTTCAATGAGACACTTAATTCCAGTGTTTCTTTCTCTTTTCTCTGGTATGCCGTGAAACACGGTATTCTGCCCTGTCCTCTTGATTTTCTCCAGCTCTTCCTTGAAGAGGACATTTATGAGTGTATGAAACTTTACTGAAGACCCCATACAACTTGTGTAACAACACAGCAAACAATTTAAAATTGAAAGTAAGGTTACCTCAACTTTAAAATTCCTTGTGGCTGAGATGCCAGTAGGAATTTCTCCACAGGATTCTGCTCAGCCCCTCAGCCTTCTTTGTAATGTCTCAGCTATGCTTCCTATTTGATTCTGCTTCATCATGAGTATTTAACTTCTTTCAGTGTAACTAGGTCTTTTCTAGTCCTGTCTGACAAAAGATACCACAAGGGGCTTCATCTGAACAAGTAAATACACCCATTGAAGTGGGTTCCTAAATACGTACCATTTTTTTCCCTTATAAGAAGTCTGCTATTGACCAATTTTTGCCTCCCAGTCCCCTCCCTTCCTTTTTCCTCCCTCTTTCTTCACCTTCATCTCTACCGCTCACTCCCACCCCTCCCCTCTTCTTTCTTCCTCTCTTTTTCTCTCTCTCTCCCTGTAACCAGGGCACAGGGGTGCTAGAGCACTTGGCCCCAGGGGGCCCAAATATACCAGGTTCAGCCACTCACTGCTAACAAAATCCAAAGGCAGAGAGATGAGTGGTGGTGAAACAGGAAAATAATTTATTTCAGTGAAACCAACACCAGAAAGACAGTGGTCTAACATCTCAAAGACTGTCTTCAAAGTGCTGAAAATGTTTCTAGGTTTATATAAGGAAAATGTGGGACAAAGGTCAGTGAGTACGTGCAGGTGGGCAGTAAAGGTCAGGTTGATCATTGTCTTGGGGCCTATCATGTGGGGTCTTGCTGGTATAGGGCAGTCCTTAATGCTTAAGGGATAGTTTCAGTCTCCATTATGGGATGCTTTGCCTACTGGTCTTTGGCCTGAGTTAAGAGATAAGCTGGAAAGAAGAACTTAATTAGAAAGGAAAGACTAATTGAAGTCCTCTTTTATCCCTGACTCTCTCACATTCCCATCTCCCTTTCTCTCTTCTTTTTCAAGACTTTGGGGAGGAGGAAAATAATTTTCCCTCTACCCTTTTACGTTCTTGGCTGAGACTCCCCTGTAATGAAAGACAGATTAACAGGAGAAAAACAAATGGAAGTTTAATAACATGTATACACCTTCTATACATGTGATATGACCGGAAAATTGAGTAACAGCCCAAAATGGCTCAAGCCATAACATTATATATCATCTTTAGCTACTGACAAAAAAAAAAAAAAAATCTCGGAGTAGGCATGAGTGGGAGAAACTGTTAATGGAAGTTTACCAGAAAAAGCAGTAGCAAATAACAACAATAAGTTGTTATACAAATCTAAGTCCATTGCCTGGTCCACTGATAAGGGTTTCTGGAGATTTGGTCATTCTTCTCTTCCTGGTAAAGAGAGGAAGACATCCTTACGAATGGAGATTTGTCTTATAAATATAAATTTCTCTAACAAAAAAAAAAACACTTCTGCTGGGTTTTCAGAGCTTTTGTGTCTGCTGTTTCTTAAAAATAACCAGCTCAAGATAATCCTTATGTCATAGAGACATATTTTGGGGTGGCAAATTCTGTTCCCCTTCAACTACAAAGCTATTAATTAAAACTAGGCGGTACAGCACACAAACTGTATGCTCTTTCTTTTGAAATTTTAATCAGATAAGAATACTAACCTTTATAAGTTTAAAGATATTACTCAAGGACATACACATTATTTTACTGTTAAAAATCAAACAAATGTTAATATACTGAAACTAAAAAGTGTTTTTTTAAAGAGCAGTTTTAGGTTCACAGCAATGTTGAAAAGAAGGTGAAGAGATTTCCCCTATAACCCTTGCCCCCATACATGCATAGCCTCCCTAACTATCCACATACCCCACCAGAGTAGAACAGTTGTTACAATTGATAAACCTATATTGCCACATCATTATTACCTGGACTCCATTGTTCATGTTAGGATTCACTCTAGGTGTTGTACATTCTATGAGTTTGGACAAACATATATAGACATGTATTCATCAATATAGTATCATAAAGAATAGTTTCATTGCCCTAAAAGTCCTCTGTGGTCTGCCTATTCATCTCTCCCCACTTTAACCCCAACCCTAGCAACCACTGATCTTTTTATTGTCTCCATAGTTTTGCCTTTTCCAGACTGTCATATAGTTTGGATCATACAGGATGTAGTCTTTTCAGATTGGCTTTTTTCACTTACTTGTATTCCTATAAAGTCCTATATTTTTCCATGGCTTTGCCTATTTCTTTTTAGGACTGAATAATGTTCCACTGTCTGGATGTACCACGGTTTATATATTTCCATTTACCTCCCAAAGAATATCCTGGTTGCTTCCAACTTTTGACAATTATGAATAAAGATGCTTCAAACAATAATGTGCAGGTTTTTGTGTAGACAATAAGTTTCAACACTGTTGGGTACGTCCCACAGAGCATGATTGCTGCATTATATGGTAAAAGAATGTCTAGTTTTGTGAGAGATGATCAAACTGTCTTCCAAAGTGGCTGTACCATTTTGTATCCCCAATAATGAATGAGAGATCCTCTTGATCCTCATCCTCATCAGCATTTTGTGTTATCAGTGTTCCAGATTTTGGCATGTAATAGGTGTTTCATGGTGTCTTATTTTTGTTTTAATTTGCATTTTCCTGATAACATATGACGTGGGGCAACTTTTCATATACTTATTTACCACCTGTATATCT
Source organism: Ailuropoda melanoleuca (assembly GCF_002007445.2). Classification (NCBI taxonomy): domain Eukaryota; kingdom Metazoa; phylum Chordata; class Mammalia; order Carnivora; family Ursidae; genus Ailuropoda; species Ailuropoda melanoleuca. Next base: position 71,053,022 of record NC_048233.1, on the reverse strand, counting down.
TCTTTGGTGAAGGATCTGTTGAGATCTTTGACCCATCTTTTAATCAAGTTGTTTGTTTTCTTACTATTGAGTTTTAAGAGTTCTTTGTGTATTTTGGATAACAGATGTTATCCAAATCCTTTATCAGATGTGTCTTTTGCAAATATTTTCTTCTAGTCTGTGGCTTGTTCTGTCATTCTTTTGACATTGTCTTTTGCAGAAAAGAAGTTTTAAATTTTAATGAAGTCTATATATCAATTATTTCTTTCACAGGTTGTGCCTTTGGTGTTGCTAAAATTCTTTCCATTCCCATTTTCTGACTTTCAATCTTGGACCACTTAGTCAAGGTGCCATTTTTCATGTTATATTAATAAAGGTATATGTAATAAACGTGGATTCTGAGAAATTTCAATTAAATGTGAATACTTGCATTCTCTTAGTGGTTATGGATTAAAAAAAATAAGAACAACTTTATTCAAATTTTTACCAATTGTTTTTATACTTTATCGCTCTTTAAAAGAACTCCTAGCCGTATTTCATGACATATTTCATCCTCTAATTTATGCTCTATTCCATATGGAATGAATTTTTGTGTATGTTGTGAAGTAAGGTCAAGATTTCTTTTTTAGGGGCGCCTGGGTGGCACAGCGGTTAAGCGTCTGCCTTCGGCTCAGGGCATGATCCTGGCGTTATGGGATCGAGACCCACATCAGGCTCCTCCGTTATGAGCCTGCTTCTTCCTCTCCCCCTCCCCCTGCTTGTGTTCCCTCTCTTGCTGGCTGTCTCTATCTCTGTCAAATAAATAAATAAAATCTTTAAAAAAAAAAGATTTCTTTTTTAATATGATATCCAGTTAAGCAAGTGGCACTTATTAAAGGACTACCTTTACCCTTTTTTGCTAAATTTTATGGCAATCTGGTTGAAAAAAATCAAGTGTTTGTATATGCCTGTCTGTTTCTGGTCCATGTATTCTGTTCCATTGGATTCTTTGTCTATTCTTATAGAATAGCATGGATATCACACTGTCCTGATACTTTAGCTTCGCAGGAATTCTTGATGTTTAGTCCTATGAGTCGTATAGCTTTGCTCTTTTAACAAGATTATGTTGGCTATTCTAAGTAATATTCATTGCTATTTAATTTTTAAAATAAGCTTGCAAATTTATTCTAAAAGTCCTTGTAGATTTGATTGGGATTGCATTGCATTTCTTAAATAAAATTGGGGAAAATGGATTCTTCACAATATTGATCCTTTAAATCGTAGACATAGTATATTCCTTCTTTTATTTAGGTATTCTATAATGTTTCTCAAAATGCTTGTAGTTTTCTATGTATATGTTGTACACATCTTCATTTGATTTATCCTAACGTTTTTGATCCCTTAAATATTATTGTAAATAATGCCTATAAAATTTATTTACAGTTGTCTTGTACTAAACTGTAGAAATACAATTGATTTCTACATATATTGAAATTTTACTTAGAATCCTTGATAAATTCCTTTGTTATTTTTGAAAGTTTTTTCAAAATCATTTTGATTTTTAAGTCCATAATTATCATCTGTAAATGAAAAGAGTTTTAATCTCTTTTTTTCTGGTTTTTATGGCAGTTATTTTATTTTGTTACCTTATTGCACTAACCTTGACTGCCTCATCACTATATTATGTTTAATAGAATTGGAAGTAATGGGCATTTCTTGACTTATTTCTAGCCTCCAAAGGAAAATGTTCAATGTTTCACTGCATTTTTCTGACAGCTTTTGTTTTCTGTTTGTCTATTGATTCTATTGATTCCTTTTTTTGTAGATAGCTTTTAGTAGGCTAAGGAATATCTCTTCTATTCCTTGTTTCCTGGGAGTATTTTTGTTGTTATTTAATGAATAGATATTGAAATTTATCAAGTGATTTTTCTACATTTATTGAGATACTAATACCTTATTTTATTCTGCTTATGCGGTGCAATGCATTGATGGGTTTTCAGATTATAATTATAATTTTATGTACCTGGAATAAACCCCATTTGTCAGGATGAAGTATCATCTTTAGTTAACACTGGATTATATAGCTTAAATAATGCTTGGATTCTTTGTGTGTATTTGTCCATGGGAGATATTGGCCTGTAAATTTTCTCTTGCATACTATTCTTGTCAGGTTTTAAATACCAAAGTTATACTAGTTCATAAAATGGTTTTTGAAATGTCTTCACGTTTTGTATTCTCTGAAAAAGTGTTTTGTCCTTAAACATTTGAAAAACTTTACTTGGTGAAACAATTTGCTCCTATAGTTTTCGCAATGGGAAGGTTTTAACTTATATATTTAATTTATTAGTAAAAATAGAGGATTCTCTATTTCAAATTTTCTTTTCTCATATCAGTTTTGATTACTTGGTTTTCAAGTCGTCAAATTTATGGTGTGGACTTGCTAATTATGTACCTTTGTTACTCTCTTAAGATACATAGAATCTGAAATAATGTCAATAGTTTCATCCTTGATATTATGTATTTGTCTTCTCTCTAATTTTTTTTCTAATTAGCTTAGCTAGGTGTTTATCAATTCAATCAATGTTTAAGAGGGTGATCCTCTTCCCTATTGAGTGTATGTTTTCTGTTCTTGATTACCTTCTTCTTTTACTCTCTTTGGATTAAACTGGATATTCTTTTGCTATTTTCTTGAAAAGAAAGTTTAAATTTTCTTGTTTTATGGTACATACATTGTCCTCTGAACACTGAAATATCTGAATCGCACATATTTTTGTCTTGCCATAATATTATGGTAATTCAGTGGAAAATATTGATATTTTTCTTTGACCCATTGGGGTACTTGGAAGTCTGTTTCTTCATATCCAGACATTCAGGGTTTATCAAATTATAATGAGTATATTGAGTTCCATTGTAATTGAAGTGTTCTTAGAACATACTCTGTATGGTTTCATTCTTAGACAATTATTGAATGTTATTTTTTGAACCAATGTATGATCATGGTAAATGTTTCATATTCACTTTAAAAAATATTGTGAAACTTTACAGATCTCTTTCTTGTTGATTCTAAGTGAACTTTTTCTATTAATTTCTCATAAACCTATGTTAAAATACCAAATTATAGTTGTAGATCATTATATTCTCACTTTTAGTTCTGTTGGCTTGACATCATAAAATTTAAATCATATTATAACACCAACATTTAGGATTGTTATATTTCTCTGTTTTATTGACCCTTTAGCTCTTATGGAATTATTTTTGTTTATCTCTACTAATATTTCTCACCTTAAAATATTCTTGCCTCATATGAATATAGCTAGGTGAATATTCTTTTAATTAGTGTTTACATTGTATGTTCTTCTTATTCTCTTACTTTCAAAATAAGTTGGTTCTTATTTTAAACTGTGTACTTTATAAAAATATGTAGTTTATTTTACATTTTTTATTTTTAAAAAGTATTTTAGTAACTTTATTGAGGAATGCACAAATATATATGTATATATGCATACATATGCATAAATATGCAAAACATATATGCAAAACTCAACGAATTCTGTATTTTAAATATATATGTGTTAAAATACAGAATTCGTTGAGTTTTGTCATTTGTATACACCCATGAAACCAATACCATAGTCAGAAAATGAGCATAGTAATTACACTCCCCCTGGGGCGCCTGGGTGGCACAGCGGTTGAGCGTCTGCCTTCGGCTCAGGGCGTGATCCCGGCGTTATGGGCGTTATGGGATCGAGTCCCACGTCAGGCTCCTCCGCTATGAGCCTGCTTCTTCCTCTCCCCCTCCCCCTGCTTGTGTTCCCTCTCTCGCTGGCTGTCTCTATCTCTGTCGAATAAATAAATAAAAAACCTTTTAAAAAAAAAAAGTAATTACACTCCCCCAAATTTCCTTGTGGCACTTTGAATTCCTTTTGCCTTTCCCATTCCAGGCAATTTTATTAATCTTCATTTTGTCACTGGATACTAGTTTGCATTTTCTAGAAATTTATATAGAAATTGAATTGTAAAAGCTGTACTTTTTAATGGTCTGTCTTCTTTCACTCAGCATAATTATTCTGAGATTCATTCATATTGTGTATATCAGTAGTTCATTCTTTTCCTTGCTAAGTAGTAGTTCGTTTTACAGATATAACACAATTTATTTATAATTGTTGGATAAATGTTGATGGACATTTGGGTTGTTTCTGGTTTTTGCAAAAAAAAAAAAACCAGAGCTATAAATATTTGCAATTTACATATACACCTTTATGTGAACATATATTTGCATTTTTCTTGGGTAGAAGCAAGGAACTGAATAACTGGATAGTCATATGGTACTTTATATTTAACTTCTAAAGAAACTCCCAAAATGTTTTCAAATTTGTTTTCTATTTTGCATTACCAATAGAGTATCTCTTATACAAATGTAGTATAAGCAATCCATTTATTCTCACCAGATTTAGTAAAGTCATTCTTTTTAATTGTAGCCATTCTAGCTGGTAAGTAGTGGTATATCATTGTGATTTTAATTTGCATTTGCCTAATAAAAAATGGCGTTGAGCATTTTTTATGGCCTTATTTACCATCTGTATATCCTTTTTAAAGTTTCATTTATTTTTTGAATTGTAATTGACCTATAACATTATATTAGTTTCAGATATAAAACATAATGATTTCATATTTGTACATATTGTGAAATGATCACTATAGTAAGTCTAGTTAACTTTCATCACTACACATGGTTGTAATTCTTTTCCTGTAATGAGAACTTTGCAGATTTACTCTCTTAGCAACTTGCCAATAATACAGTGTAATGTTATTAATTAAAGTTGGTATGCTATATATTACATTTCCATGCTATTTATTTTGTAACTGGAAGTTCGTACCTTTTGATCACCTTTACCCATTTGACCACCCTCCACTGCCCACCTCTGGCAACTACCAATCTGTTCTCTGTATGCATGAACTCAGTTTTTCTGGTTTGGGTTTTTTGTTGGATCTCACATGTAAGTGAAATCATTCAGTATTTGTTTTTCTCTGTCTGATCTATTTCACTTAGCATAATGTCTTCAAGTTCCATTCATATTTTGTCAAATGTCAAGATCTTCTTTTTCATGGCTGAATAATATTTCATAGTGGATCTGTACCATATTTTCTTTATCCACTCATTTGTTGAAGGACACTTGGGTTGTTTCCAAAACTTGGCTAGTATAAATATTGATGCAATGAACATATGGGTACAGAGATCTTTTCCAGTTAGTGTTTTTTTTTTTAATTTGTGGATAAATATTCAGAAATGGAATTGCTAGATCATTTGGTAGTTTTAACATTTTGAGGAACCTACATACTGTTTTCCATAGTGGCTGTACCAATTTACATTTCCACCAATGGTGCACAAGTGTTCCCTTTTATCCACATCCTCACCAATATTTCTTATTTCTTGTCTTTTTGATGATAGCTATTCTAACAAGCATTATATCTCACTGAGGTTTTGATTTATATTTCCCTGATGGTTAGTGATGCTGAGTACCTTTCATGTACCTGGTGGCCATCTATAGGTCTTCTTTGAAAAAATGTCTAGTTAGACATTCTGCACTTTTTTATTTATTTATTTATCCAGTGTAGTTAATATACAGTGTTATTACATTAGTTTTAGGTGTACAATATAGTCATTCAGCAATTTCATACATTACCCAGTGCTCCTCACAACAAGTGCATTCCTTAATCCCCATCTCCTATTTCACCCATCCCCCCAACCACCTCCCCTCTGGTTACCATCAGTTTTTTCTCTCTAGTTGACTCCATTTCTTCGTTGTCTTTCTCTCTCTCTTTTTTTTTCTTTGCTCATTTGTTTTGTTTCTTAACTTCCATATATGAGTGAAATTATGTGATATTTCTTTGACTGACTTATTTCACTTAGCATTATACTCTGTAGCTCCATCCATGTCATTGCAAATCGCAAGATTCATTTTTATGGATAAATAATATTCCATTATATATAGTCCAATATATATAATATTACTATATATATACACATACATATATATATATACACACACACACACACATATATATATATATATATATACACACACATGCATATACACACATACACGCATACATACCACTTCTTTATCCATTTATCTATGAATGGACACTTGGGTTACTTCCATAATTTGGCTATTGTAAATAATGCTACTATAAACATAGGAGTGCAGAGGAGTGCATGTATCTCTTTGAATTAGTGTTTTTGTATTTTTTTTGTGTAAATTCCCAGTAGCATGATTACTAGATTGTAAGGTAGTTCTATTTTTAACTTTTTGAGGAAGCTTATACTGTTTTCACAGTGGTTGTGCCAGTTTGCATTTCTACCAACAGTGCAAGAGATTCTTTTTTTCTCCACATCCTCACCAACACTTGTTTTTTCTTGTGTTTTTGATTTTTAGCCCTCTGACAGGTATGAGGTGATACCTCATTATAGTTTTCCTCTATGGCTTTTTTAATTGGATTGTTTATTTGTTTGCTATTGCCATTTAATTTTTGTGTTTTTCATTTGTAGAAGTCTATTGATTAATAAAACTTGTAGTTGGTAATTTTTAGTAAATGCCAATTTTTTAATTCATGCTTTTCCCCCCATTAGTTTTCTTTAAACATAACAAATACTTATTTTCATTTTATATACCTAGTTATTCTAGTATATTTAAGATACTTAAATATATACATGTTTGATTCTGGCTTTTGTTTGTTAGTTTTTAATTACTCTCTTATAAAGTCTGTGAATTTTATAAACAGCTATTGAGATTTAAAGTTATTCATGGGGACTCTCTAAGGTCTGGGATGAGGATGTATCCCTCCAGAGAACACCCATGCTGGCGGTTGTCTGGGGATACTACCAAACTGGTGATTCAGATCAAATTCTTTTATGCCCTGTGCCTCAGATATATGCTTCATCCATAATATAATGTGTTTGCTGTTTTATTTCTGATTTTAAGGAAAAGAATAACACATGGGTTAGATGAAACTCAAAAGAATTATTAACTATAGATAGTAAGTGAATCATTAACCTATAAGACATGTTAAATGTAGATAGAATAAATAGGCATTTATGTGTTAAATATAGATGAAAATGATGAAACAAATAAATGGCACTATTACTTGTAGATAAAAAGAGATAAAAGGGTGCCTGGGTGGCTCAGTCAGTTGAGAATCCAACTCTTGGTTTTGGCTCAGGTCATGATCTCATGGGTCCTGGGATCGAGCCCAGCATCTGGCTCCATGCCCAGTGGAGAGTCTGCTTGAAGATTCTCTCTCTCTGACCCTCTCCCCACTCACTCTTTCTCTCTCAAATAAATAAATAAATCTTAAAAAAAGAGAGAGAGAGAGAATGAAAGCAACATAAATCTTAAATATTCATAAAACATAAATCAGGTTTATCTACCTAAAATTGGCTACCCATTGGGGAAAAATCAAATTTTTTGCTTGTCATCTTTTTAATTTACAAAGATAGCCTTAATTTAGGTCCAAATACTAGCCTTTCTTGCAGATATTAAATTTTGAGAAAGATTTCATTTGTGTATTTTCCTCTTTATATACAGCCTAAAGTAAGTCAATCAGATTTTTGTCCCATCTTCCTTTAGTTGGAAGATTTTTCTTCCTTGTTTAAACTTTATGCACAATTGTAGACTTCATTTGTTCTTAGATTTGTGCATGTGTCATCTATCCAACTATCCATCTTTCATGAATTTGGTATTTTGTCGCTTGACCACTGTATGTAACCTTTCAATCCAGAGTAACTGGTTACCCCATTTGATGACAGATGACATCAGAAAAGTTTAATTTTAGCGCTTGTTTATACTTATGGATTAGTCTGTGATTTTTTAGCCTTTATAATTTTTTTATTTTGGCAAAGATTTTATTATTCATATACTGGGTTTTTTGATATTTTGTAACAAGACAGTTTCAGAAAACCCAAAATAAAATAAAGATGCAATAGTTATTATATATTCTGAGGTATCAACCACATTTTAAGGATTTTAAGGATTGTTTCTAAGTTCCACTTTTTGGGAAACCTTCACCATTGGATCATTTTCTCTGTCAATTTTATATAGCCTATATGTATTTAAATAATTTTTAAATATATGATCACTAAAACCAAACATATTTCTGAATTTTCACAGGGAGAAATAAATGATTATAATAACTCACTATTCTTTGGTGAAATACTTATTGAAGTGAATATTGGGTACATATGTTAGCTAATAAGAAAGACAAATACAATTTACACGTTAAGAGAATCAAATCATTTCCTTTGTGAACTGGGTTTTTTCAAAAGGATGCCATTCAAATGTCTAATTACCAAACATTACCCTTCTTATTACCCTATGAATTGCATTCCTTCCCACTGAAGTTCCTTACCCCTTTCTCCTTAATTCAGGATAACATATATATTTCATTTTGCCTGTCTTTGGAATTTCCATGTCTGGGTAAATTTCCCATCTGTGCAAAATTAAATTTGATTTTCTCCTCTTAATCTATCTCATTTCATTGTGGTTCTTAGTCCCAACAGGAGAACTTTTGAAAGGGACAGATAATTCTTGCTCCCTGACAACACAAAGAATAAAGGTTTGGAAGACAGCCTATCACATAGTTCCATTCTTTAAAGTCTGTGGCCCACTTTTGATGGAAGATAGTTATAGAATGAATTTTATGTCTGGGAATATGGGCACATAGTCTTTATAATTAGAATACTAAGTAATAAACCATTCTGGTCACACTGCATAATTCCATTTGAGATAAAATTATAGATATATTTTTCTTAATTTTTCCTGTGTAAATCCTTGTGTAGCCTAGCTCCTAATACAGGTGGATAATTTCCTAATGCATTTCTTAGGTATGTTCTGTGAGACACTATATGACATGCCTCATAAGAAAAATCAATAGGATTTCACAGTCAATTAAGTTGCCTTCCCTTGCACTACTACAAAGGCACAGAAATGTTTTAGAGCAAAGAAATCTGTTTACTTTTGAATATTTTTGTGTTGGTAGAATTCTACTTTGGCCGTCTATCTTTATTTTTATTAGTGTTACTTTTATTTACCATTTCTATCAACATTCAAAAAAATTAGAACATCATTTGAGAAACTAGATAGGAATGAGTCTTATAGGCCTTCAGTATAAGTGAAATCTGGGTGAAATTAAAATTTAGAATTTCTGATTCATTTTTCTTCCTTTGCCCTCAACATTTTTTGTACTCCTACTCTTTTGCTGGGTGTGCCATGCTTTCACAATGCCCCAATTTCAATGGCAGAAAGTTGGAAATAATAAATGTACATTAATGTGTTTCTTGGGTATTGGAATGCAAGCTCAGTTTGACCTAAAAGATATGAATTCATATAGCAGAACTGCTATTGACTGGCCCTGTAACTGTGGGCAACTTAACGTTCAGAATTCTGTACCATAAAAAGAGAAGCAACCATGCTCCCATCTACCTCATAGAGTTAATATGGTAGAAAACACAAAGCTTAATTAATAAGTGCTCATTTATTGGTAGTGACTTTTTTAGACATTAAATGTTATGAAAGCTTAAGATAATTGTTATATGTATATAGTTGTTATACATATATAGAATATATTACATATGTTGCTACATATTACAGCCTTATTGCAAAAAAAATGTCAGACAGCCTTAAAAATAAAATTATTTTCAAATGTAAAAAATCAGATGCAACAAAAGAAGCAAATAGTAAAATGAAATCAATAAGAGTTAATATACATGTGTAATTACTGTATGGGACTGCCTGCATAATTGAATTGACTGAATCATTGCTATTCCTTTTCTTTTTTAATTCCAGTATAGTTAACATACGGTGTTCCATTAGTTTCAGGTGTGCAAAACAGTGATTCAAGAATTCTGCACATTACTCAGTATTCATCTTAAGTGTCCTTAGTCCCCTTCACTCATTTCACCCATTTCTCCACCCACCTCCTCTCTGGTAACCATCAGTTTGTTCTCTATAGTTAAGAGTCTGTTTTTTGGTTTCTTTTTTTCTTTGTTCAATTGTTTTGTTTCTTAAATTCCACGTAGAAGTGAAATCATATTGTATTTGTCTTTTTCTAAATGCTTATTTCAGGGTTGCCTGGGTGGCTCAGCCATTAAGTGTCTGCCTTCAGCTCAGGTCATGAACCCAGGGTCCTGGGGTCGAGCCCTGCATCAGGCTCCCTGTTCGGTGGGAAGCCTACTTCTCCCTCTCACACTCCCCTTACTTGTGTTCCCTCTCTCGCTTCTCTCTCTCTCTGTCAAATAAATAAATAAAATCTTTAAAAAAAGATTAAATAAATAAATAAATAAATGCTTATTTCACTTAACATTAAACCCTATAGATCCATCCACGTTGTTGAAAATGGCAAGATTTCATTGTTTGGTATGGCTGAGTAATATTCCATTGTATATATATACACTTCTTCCTTATACATTCACCTATCCATGAAACTTGGGTTGCTTCCACAATTTGGTGTTTGAACTAAAGCTGCAATAAACATAGGGGTGCGTATATCTTTTCAAATTGGTGTTTTCATATTCTTTGGCTGAATACCCAGTAGTAGATAACTAGATCATATGGTAATTCTATTTTTAATTTTTTGAGGAACTTAAATACAGTTTTCCACAGGGGTTGCACCAGTTTGCATTCCCACCAAAAGTGCACGAGGGTTTTTCTCTACATCCTCCCCAACATTTGTTTCTTGTTTTTTATTTTAGCCATTCTGACAAGTGCGAGGTGCTATCTCATTGTGGTTTTAATTTGCATCTGATGAGTGATGAGTGACATTGAGCATCATTTACATGTGTTTGTTGGCCATCTGGATGCTTCTTTGGGGGAATGTCTGTTCATGTCTCCTACCCATTTTTAATTGGATTATTTGGGTTTTGGTGTTAAGTTGTATCAATTCTTTATACATTTTGGATACTAACGCTTTATTAGATATGTTATTTGCAAATATCTTCTCGCATTCAGTAGGTTGTCTTTTAGTTTTGTTAACTGTTTCCTTTGTTGTGCAAAAACTTGTCATTTTGATGTAGTACTAATAGTTTATTTTTCCTTTTGTTTCCCTTGCCTTAGGAGACATATGTAGAACAATGTTGCTATGGCCAATGTCAGAGAAATTACTGCCTGTGCTCTCTTCTAGGATACTCATGGTTTCAGGTCTCACATTTAGGTCTTTAATCCGTTTTGAGTTTATTTTTGTAAAGGTATGAGAAAGTGGGTTTCATTCTTTTGCATGTAGCTGTTCAGTTTTCCAGCACCATTTGTTGAAGAGACTGTCTTTTTCCCATTGCAAAGATTAATTGCACAAATAATCATGGGCTTGTTTCTGGGCTCTTTATTCTGTTCTGTTGGTCTATGTGTCTGTTTTTGTGCCAGTACCATACTGTTTTGATTACTACACTTTGTAGTATAATTTGATATCTGGGATTGTGATACCTCTAGTTTTATTCTTTTTCAAGACAACTTTGGCTCTTTGGGGTTTTTTGTGGTTTCATAAAATTTTTAGATTATCTGTTCTAGTTCTTTGAAAAATGCTATTGGTATTTTGATGGGGATTGCATTAAATCTGTGAATAATTACTACTCTTAAATGCTGTAGTCAAAAGATCACTTTCATAGCAAAAGTGGGGAAAATAGCTGTGTGGAGGGATAGTTTAATAAAAATTAAAGAAAGGAAAGAAATTTCTTTAGGGACAAAATGTCATTTAAATCTGATTTCTTGAAACTGCAAAATTATTGGCAACAAAATAAAAATGAAAAGCATTTATCATGTCATATTCCCCAAACTTTTATAAATCAGTCAGAGAGTTTATCAAGTCCCTGGCTTGATCCAATGACTCAGTGTAAGAATGCATGGGCATAATTAACTTTTACTTTATTAGCCATTGAAAAGTAAATATGGGAAAAATACTTGGCATTTATGCCTTGAAAGCCTAAAGATATTTATCCAAGTATTTGCCTGAGATAAATGCTTCCAATCTTTAATCTAATATTTAAGTAAAAATATTTTTAAGAAATATTTTACTTCATTCACTTTTTTCATAGCATTTGCATATTTTAACATTATTAGTTTTTTAACTTATTACTATATATCCAGCTTGTAGCCTGAAACCTCCCAGAACAAAATACCACAATTTTTTTCTTTGCTAAATTTTGTCCTCCAACTGTTATGCTTGGCTCCCAATATTGAATGATTAAGTGCATAAAATGGCTGAAAGCTATTTTGTAATAAATATCTCGTTAGCAAAATTCTTATAAAGAATATTATTAAGCAATGAGTATGAATGAGTTAAAACATAAACATGATATTGAGTGAAAATAATCAGACTGAAACAAAACGCTACTGCATGACTCCATTTAAAATAGTTCATAAACAGGCAAACTCGTATATCAGAAGTCAGGATATTGCT
>NC_048233.1:71034861-71040520 GCF_002007445.2 Ailuropoda melanoleuca | reverse complement strand
ACACTGCAGTTCCTTGTCACATAGTTTTCTCCATAGATCCTTTCACAATATGGAAGCTTGCTTCTTCACAACGATAGAGAGAGAGTAAGTCTGCTCTGCATTTATAGTCTAGTCTAGGCAAGAGGAGAGTGAGCCACTCACTCCAGCCATGACTGTCAATATCCATAGAAGTCCTCATATAGGATTAAACAATAAAGTCTTAAATGTAAAACAACTTCAAAAGCTCCCATATTTCCCTGAGTCATCTGATTTTCTTGTAATTTTAAAAATAATTTAGGTCACTCAGGATAATGATTCAGTTACCCAGTTTTGTCATTTAACTAAGTTGTCATTCATAAATCATCTGTCTTTTGATTGTTAGAAATATGACTAATAATCCTAATCACAGTATTTTTAAAAATATAGCCTTAAATATCCTGAATAGTTTGAATGCAAACATTGCAAAGGGGGGGATGAAGTCTGTGAGAGTATCTCTATCCCTGAAGTCAGCAGCTGGTTGGGTTAAGATTATAAACAATAATGACCAAAGATAATCAGCACATGCTTAACAATTTCAAAATGGAACGTTTTCATTTGTCATTTCTGGGAGATGGAAAAAAAACTGAAGTTTCGGTTTTACAAATGTCTTTATTTTGACTTACAATCTGTCTACAACAGAAGGGCTACTCAGGTTCCAAATGAATTCAACAACCCTTTCTTCTTAAGACCATCACCAGAGATTATTTTTCTAGTACTTACCCAATTTCAAAAAAAATAAAAACAGCCTCAGACAATCTGGTAGGCTGTTTAGTTTCCAGTCTCTTTCACCAAAAGTTTACATTTTTGTCTCATTCTATGAAGATGAAAATGTGTTAATATGTCACAATGAAGTAGATGGGAAGAAAAAACTATAATAACAACCAAGTTCTGATTAACTGTGTATTCCTGAAGTGCCTTGAGAACTAGGTTTTGTAGTCGGGAAGACATACACTTTATTAATTTCTTTTCTTTAATTTTTTTCATATAATAAACATATTCTTCCAGCTGCTGCTTTTAAATAGAAAATATCAGATTTCGTCACTATTTCAGATGCTTGTTTTGGACCATTTAATTGATAGCAAATGAATATTAAAGCTTATACTACAGATAACCTTTATTGCTAGTTACTTACTGGTGATTTTGCTGCCTATAGAGATATTTTTAGCATTTTCTCTATATGAGCTGACAGTGACATATTTTATAAATACTTTCCTCTGCCATTTGAAGTTATTTGCATTTATGCGTGTGAAACTATTAGTTTACTATTAAAATGTACTTTAGAACTCCCTAATATTGATACAGTCTTTTCAGTAGTAATAAGATCCAGATTCCTCAAGACCAACAATCAACCTACATGTGGTATTCTTTTTAAAAAAAGATTCTATTTGTGTTTTTGATTCCTAAAAAATGTAAATTTTTAGGAGAAAGAATGTTTCCTTGATCAATCCCATTAAATGGACCAGAAGTACTATTCTTTCAAAGTTTCTAAAGATGTTACACATAATACTGTAAATAATCATAATGTTTATCTATAGAAGATTACTCAAGTCAGTTATGGTATGGTCATATAATAAATTATGACATTAAACCATTTGAAGCTGTCATTTCATAAATCAAAAAGAATTGAATATCAGCAATTTCATATGGTTCACCTAATATTATCTAGCAGTTTAAAAGAAAGAAGTTTAACCTATTATGTGTTTAGAAAGAAAAATGTCCCCAAAATCTGCTTAACTAAATAAAAAGGCAAAAATTAGAAGAATATGCAGGCTGTGACTCCACTTATTTTTTTATATAGAATAAATATGCCTGCAAATCTGTGAAAAACTTTGGAAAAAATATGCAAACTCTTAAAACTGAGACTAAGGAAGAGGAAAAATGGGGAATCTGGTTTGTTTTACACACCCTTCTACTTTTTGGTTCCTCAGTATAAGCACAAATTAATGGAATGATGTTATTATTATATTTACGGCATTAAAAAAATCAACAAGTGGCCTCCCTTCTCAGTGCTACTCAAAGTGCAATTCATGGATGACACTAGTTTGTAAAATTTACCAGCCTGTAATGAGATAGGTACCAAAATTGAAAGAAACATTCAGAAACTTTTGTAGCATTTTGGTGAATAGTTTTGTGTTTATTGAATCTAATAATGAAAACCGGGGCTTGTATTTTCATTTTATTTGTCTACTAATTGATTTTCATTTTATTTTACTAAAGAATCTATCTATGACTTAATTGGATTAAAAAAGAAAGAAAAAAAATGGTCTGGTCCTTTATCATAAATAGCTTGAGCCCAGGTTTACCTTTATTTTTCCAGAATCCGGTACAGGTTCTGGCACGAAAAGTCACTGAGTGAATGCCAAATGGATAAATAAATGAATGCAGTTGACAGATTTGAGGAGCTCTAAGAAAATAAACAGAATTTGTGCTGCATTGGATTGATGCTGGGGAAGAGAAGGGGGGTCATGGAATACTCCCAGGTGTTCCTGGAAGGTTGCTGATGCCATTCTCTCTAAGATAGGAAACACCAGAAGAGTAGTAGACTCATGTCGTGTTTACAGATGATGAATTCTTTTTTGAACAGTTTAATGTTGAGATTATCTATGAAATATCCAAACGGGGATACCAGCAAGCAGATGCATGGATTAGAAGCTCAGGAAGCAAAGTCTGGGCTGAGGTATAGACTTTAGAGTTGTAGCCTCTAGGGTGAATGAAGACTACATAGAATTCACATTGGGAAAAGAAGTGGCTAAGGCTCTGGGTGCTTAGCAGTGTCTGGCACATGGTACATGATTAGTAACTCTTCGTCAAATGAAGAGGTAGGTAGATATAAACCTAAGTCTATTTCATTCCAAGCCCCAGCTTTCCTTACTAACTGTATTCGTCCAAACTGCACAGCATTCTGATAGATACTGCTTGGGACTGGGGGTAGGGTGAGGAAGAAAGAAAATTCAGAAACACACAGAAAGACTGAAGAGGCCCAGCTATGCTGAATGCTGCTAAAAGATCAGGATGACAAGAGAAAAATACCTACTGGATTTATCAACATATAAGGGTCATTGATAACCTTAACAGATATTCTTTCTGTGAAGAGAGAGGAGTAAGACCTGTTTTAAGCTGATCGAAAGTAAGTGAAAGCGCAAAAATGTAGGCGATATGTCCATTCTTTATCAAGGAGCTTAGCTATAAAGACAAATCAAGAAATCTTGGAGTTATTTTAATAAGTTATTATGGGTGTGGGCAATAGAGACTGGACCTCCAAATAAAATGGTTCATTAGAATCTGATTAGGGCCTCTGGGTGGCACAGTTGGTTAAGAGTCCAACTCTTGGTTTCCACTAAGGTCATGATCTCAGGGTCATGATCTCAGCATCATGAGATAACCCCAGTGTAGGGCTCTGCGCTCACCAGAGTGGGCTTGAGATTCTCTCTTTTCCTCTCCCTCTACCCCTCTCCCCTGAAATTAAAAAAAAATAAATCTTAAAAAAAATAGAATCTGACTTGAACTTCATGAATAATACTAGAATTAAAAATAATGCCAATAAGAAATATATAATTTATTAAGTGACCCTTAGATGTTAGGTTTTGTACCTAAGTAAGTTGTTATTTTGCATTTTTCTTATAGTTTTAATACATCCATAAAGTAGGTTTCATTTTCATTTTAGACATGAGAAAATTTGCATTTAAGATGAAGGGACTTGTCCAGGTTGGTCAAGTATTAAATAGCAGAACCCAAATGTGAACCCAGGATTGTTTGATTCTAGAACCTAACCTATGCTCTTAATTGATGCATCTACCTTAATTTTTAAATATTAGGAAAAAATACACATTACAACAATGTATCCACCTTCACCAGTTTCACATATATTCCATTTAAAAGTTCCTTGAAGGCAAGAAACATAAATTCAAAAGAGCTTTTAACTAGAAGTCAGCTATCCTGGATGCCTTGTCTGATATTTTCAAGAACTGGCTGCATTTCCTGGGACAAGTCAGTTCTCCGCAGTAGACCTGAATTACATCATTATAAATTTAGAGT
This sequence comes from Ailuropoda melanoleuca, assembly GCF_002007445.2. Classification (NCBI taxonomy): domain Eukaryota; kingdom Metazoa; phylum Chordata; class Mammalia; order Carnivora; family Ursidae; genus Ailuropoda; species Ailuropoda melanoleuca. Next base: position 71,036,467 of record NC_048233.1, on the reverse strand, counting down.
TTCAGGCTAAATAGCTTTTGGTACCTTTTTTTTAGCTCTGGTATTCTATCATTTCTTGTTATATTCTTTTATTTCTATTTTAATACATTAATATATATTAAAAGGATCTGAAGAATCCTCTCAGAGGCCTGTTTACATTTATTTACTAAAAGTTTATAAATTAGTTTGAGAATGAGACACTTTTCTAATGTTGTTTATTAACATCACAAAAAGAAATTGTTCCAAGTTCTGATGATAAAAAGGTAGTTGTTGGGGCGCCTGGGTGTCACAGTCGTTGGGCATCTGCCTTTGGCTCAGGGCGTGATCCCGGCATTATGGGATCCTCCACTATGAGCCTGCTTCTTCCTCTCACACTCCCCCTGCCTGTGTTCCCTCTATCTCTGTCAAATAAATAAAATCTTTAAAAAAAAATGTAGTTGTTGTTGTCATTGGTATTTTCATCATTACTAATTAAATATACTTATTGAGACCAGCTTCTTGAGGATTGAAACTTTGAACGGGTAGGGTTTGGTGGAAAGCCAGCTCTCCAGGCTTGGATGGGATGGCATTAGGTGAAGAGTATTGGAGCTCTGGAACATTGTAATAGATACCCCCTTCAACACTCAGTTGGCTACCCAGCATTTGAAATCTTCAATGTTTAAAGCTTCTGTTGTATCAGTCTTTGTGAGAGGTGCCTATGTCAAAGCTACCGTGATTTGTTTTTTGATAATTCCAGCAGATAGGACTCAAGAATATACTTAGGTTCTGTCAGTTTAATGCTTGGGAAGGGAACTTAATTTCTGGATTGCATGACAAAAGCAAAGGACATGCTTCACACAGCGGGTTGGACACTATTGTTCAGTCTGAAACCTGGTAGAGAGCAGTAAATTATAACCGATAAGGACAAAAATAAAAGGAAAGGAGGTGACAGTAATAATGTATGGCAATTAGCAACTGACGTAGCAGGCCAGATAAGAAAGAAACCTAAACCAGTGTGGGAGAAGTTCCAAAGTGAGGGGAGTACCATCACAGAATAATAAAAAACATCAAGAATTGAAAATAAAAATAACTCTGAAAATAGGCTGAATGTGTGGCTAAAAACCATGAGATTGGTTATGGTTGGAAGCCTATAGAAGAATCATAGAGACACCATATTTTCTTCCCCACTCAAGAAGGAAACTGGAAGATGACTTGTTGGAGAGAGTGAGTCAGAAAGATTCTGCTCTTGGTGACATGGGACACAGCTGAGAGGTGGGCTGTCATAATTAAATCAAGGTGGTTAATTGAAAATTGAGACTACTTGCACTCTTTCCCTGCTAGGCTTCCAGAATGCTGGTAGCCAGGCTTAAACCATTAAGGCAGAAGAATAGATGTTTCTTCTTTGGGTATACTCACTAGCTCAAAGGGAAATACCTATAGAAGTAAATAGTTAGATGTCCTTCCTGTGAAACAGCTCAACAAGATCATCCTACAGTGAAGGCCACCGTTTGACAAGCTCAGGCCACACATAAAACATTACTCATCAATCTTTCCTGTTCTGATCTCAAAAGGGGCAAAGTGCTAAAGATCACCAACATTTGAGAGGTCTGAAACATTGAAGACAAATCTAAATAAAAACAACAACAAA
>NC_048233.1:71034020-71034761 GCF_002007445.2 Ailuropoda melanoleuca | reverse complement strand
AATAAAGTTTTAGGCATATATCTCCATGATAAATTTTCCATGAAAATTCCATTTCATGGAAAATGAATAATACATTCTAAGCCAATCAGACACTGAGAAACAGTGGGGGGAACATTCTCTCAGTGATTTATGAATGGTGAAATAATGATTTCAATGGATGGTCAAGGTCTTGGAAGGAGCTAGAGTTCACAGCAAAGATACCTATGGAAGACTTATAGGATGGATTTCTTGAAATGGGTCCAGCATTTAATAATACGGGTTTCTCAAGTGAAATTTTACTAACTACCCTTTCTGTGAAGAAGGTTTTTAAGAAGAAGTAGAACAGGTTACAGCTTTCTTCCTCAGCTCTCTAGAGGTTGCTTGATAGGCTTATGAACTAAGTAGTCATGAAAACTATGCATGTGCTCAGTAGTATGGACTTCCCTCCACAAGGCTGATTTCTCTCTTTCTACTCTTCAAACAGTAGAAACTAAACCTGGGCCCCCAAGTGATATGACTTAATAGAAGAAAGAAGCTACACAACAACAGGTTGATTGTGGTGAACTCCCATCCATCAGGTAGGAAATAGTAATTTATGCTAACTTGAAAAACATCTGAGTTGGTATTTGCTTCCTCTAGCTTATCATTCTTTTTTTTTGCCTGAAATGTCACCTGAAACTTACTGAATGTCTTACCATGTTATCCCATACAAAGTGAACTCATTTTTCATGGGAAGAATGAAATAATGAGATCTGTAGGAAT
>NC_048233.1:70984324-71030857 GCF_002007445.2 Ailuropoda melanoleuca | reverse complement strand
GGCTGGCCTGAGAAGAGTAGAGTATAATCTCAGCTCAGTGAAAATGGAACTTGGAAGGTGCTACCACCTGGAAGCTGTCAGCTAACTATACTCCTTGCAGCTAGGCAGCAAATCCTTCCTTGAAGGGGATCTACCTGATTGAAACATCTCCATAGCTTCCGCACTTCTGAAAGGGTGACTGACTGAAGTGGCTGGCTTGGTTCCAGTTATAGTCTCCTCATTTGATCTATTATATGATATTTTTTTTCTTTTATCCTAATAAACTGAAAAGACTAGTTATAGTTATTTGGCTAAAATGACAGTACATCTTTGCTAACATATAACATATTAGAATTATGCCATCCTTTTAGCTCTGTATCAAAATTTAGTTTACTGATGCCTTGAGTATCTTACCAACCCATAGGACATTTATGCAGACTGACTTCAGTGATAACTTTATGTTGCTAGAACCTAGAAGGCAGGAAGTAGCAGGTATCCTAGATGTCTCAGGATGGCATATGTATGTAGTAAGGTTAGAGACAAGCTTCAGTATTAATTAATGCCACATCAGTGGAGTTTCTGTACTTCCAATAATCTGAAACCTGTTGAGATATCACCTGCAAAGTCTAGAACATTGCCTCACTCCTATACTATGCAATATACCCAATGATTGCTGTGCATCTTTGAGTTTTGAGAACAAAATAAATCACATTTTAGTATGTTGCTCTGACAAATATGCCAGATGATCTGAAATGCCTCTGGTTTGCGGGTGGGAAATGAGGCTATGGAAAGATACTACAGTAGGTACATGAATAAGTAACACTGCCAGTCAGTACTTATGGATAGAGACCCAGGAGTGCTTGGAATGTCTGGGGAGTATGGAGATGTTATATCATATCTGTGATGCTCCAGTAGTGAATTACTAGTGGAAGCCTTTATGATTTGGGGACAAAACTGTACCATCTTCTAAATTTAACTTGCCATCATTTAACAAAATAGCTTTTCTCTCCTATGAAAAACTAAGATAGAATAAATACCTAATTATGAAATACCAATGACCATGTAGCTCAAGCTGCCAATCATAAAATATTTAGTACTTGGTCCATTGATTCTTCAGATTAGTTGTGCCCATCAACCTTTAATAATCATGTGAAAGTAATAGATCCTAATCAAGAAAGTATTGAAGATATAGCATACACATATTTTTAGTGGGTTACTTCTAATTCAATGTCATCCCTCCTTTAACCTGTAATTATACACTCATGGGTAGCTACCTGTGACCAGTTGTCTAAGGAAGGGGGAAAAAGCCAATAAAGTTTTAGGCATATATCTCCATGATAAATTTTCCATGAAAATTCCATTTCATGGAAAATGAATAATACATTCTAAGCCAATCAGACACTGAGAAACAGTGGGGGGAACATTCTCTCAGTGATTTATGAATGGTGAAATAATGATTTCAATGGATGGTCAAGGTCTTGGAAGGAGCTAGAGTTCACAGCAAAGATACCTATGGAAGACTTATAGGATGGATTTCTTGAAATGGGTCCAGCATTTAATAATACGGGTTTCTCAAGTGAAATTTTACTAACTACCCTTTCTGTGAAGAAGGTTTTTAAGAAGAAGTAGAACAGGTTACAGCTTTCTTCCTCAGCTCTCTAGAGGTTGCTTGATAGGCTTATGAACTAAGTAGTCATGAAAACTATGCATGTGCTCAGTAGTATGGACTTCCCTCCACAAGGCTGATTTCTCTCTTTCTACTCTTCAAACAGTAGAAACTAAACCTGGGCCCCCAAGTGATATGACTTAATAGAAGAAAGAAGCTACACAACAACAGGTTGATTGTGGTGAACTCCCATCCATCAGGTAGGAAATAGTAATTTATGCTAACTTGAAAAACATCTGAGTTGGTATTTGCTTCCTCTAGCTTATCATTCTTTTTTTTGCCTGAAATGTCACCTGAAACTTACTGAATGTCTTACCATGTTATCCCATACAAAGTGAACTCACTTTTCATGGAAGAATGAAATAATGAGATCTGTAGGAATCACTGGTCTCACCATATCCGTATCACCCAAGGTAATAGACTTGCATCATAATGGTAGAATGGCTAGGGAGACTCGTGTAAGCTTTAGCTTGGAGGTATGCTTTGTAATATTGGGATGCTCTGATAGAGGATGTGTAGAATACAGTCAAGTATGTGTACATGGCTCTAGGAACCAAAGTATAAAAATAGAGTTCATTCCATTTATCATTACCCCTAATTACCCATTAGTGACAGTTTAGTTTTTAGAGCCTGTTACTCTGGATCCTATAAACACAGACATCTTAATGCTCAAAGTATGAATACTTCTACCAGAGAACCCAACATTGTTGTAGAACACAGATTCTATTAATTTGAAGCTAAGTGGTCTACTTGGTCATATCACTTCTCTTGTTAGTGGGTAGAGAGAATAGGAAGTTATGAGGTATTTTGGCTTATCTAGTAAGGGGAAATAAGGTTGCTGATAAGCAAAGGGACACGAAGTAGTCTGGAAGTAATCCAGATGATACTTATTGGTGTTATCTTATGCTACTCCATTTGACATTAAAAGTGAATGTAAGGATGCAGCAAGCATATGTAGGAAGCATCAACACAGGCTTAGTTAGATCACTCATAAATCAAGTTGTGGTCCCTCAACCAGTTTATAAAATCTAAATGACTACATTGTCTAAAAATGAGCAGCTGTGTAAGGTTTCTTGACTATTTCTTCTTTACTGGGTGATGTGGCTGAATTGTGTGTGTGGCTTTGCACGTAAAGGGGCCAAGTAGGCACTATCCATCTGTGAAATACACTTTTTCAGGGCAAATAGCTCTGTTGGAAAGCCTTGGCCATTCTCAGTTCTTGGAAACAATAATACAGTCATTTCTTACCTGCCTACCTGACATGGTGTGTTCTAGAGAGAGAGGCAGGCTTTGACACCAGAGACATTCTCTCACCCTTTCTTTTATATGACTTGTCAAAAGGCTAATGTAAAGTGAAAAATAGACCAGCCAGCAATGGGGTGAAAAATAAGCTTGGGGGTTATGAGTTTCAATTGACTCTGATGATATCCGGGAGACATTTTCATTATGTGATAGTTGAATGGGGGAAAAGTGGGTGCCTTTTCCTTTTGAAAAAATAAATAGCTTGTAATATTTCTTTTCTATTCCCTGGATAAGAATATAAGGCTCTTTTAGTGTTTGGGCACTACCTAAACCTTTGGGGATTATTATTACTCCAGAGAGATAGATCAGAGAGAAGTTTATCCTGTGGTGTCTCCCGCAGCAAAGAATCTTAGGGTTCCACTCAACATTCAGTGTTAGGTTAAGTGAGAACCCAGTTATAAGTCAATCTATATGTTCTACTGGATGCTAAGAAGAAATGAAATCCTTCCAAATAGCTAGTTTATACAAATACCCTTCTTATTCCATCCATCCATCTAGACAGCCATCCAGTAAGCTATTAAAATGAAATACACTTATTTATTAAGAAATTACAATGCATCCATAATTGTATGAACTTTTGTTGGAAATTTGAGAAACAGAATCATAAATCATGTAAAAAGCTGAGTTGTCAAAGAAAATAGATTCATCTACTCCCACACTATCTTTGTGAAAGTGGAAAATGAAGGTTCCAAGTAATAGGAAATGATTTTTTCAAGGCAGAGATTCATATAATCTTATGGCAGTCTTGAGCAAGCCTCAGAACAGGTTAACAGCAGAGCCAGGGCTAAGAACCAGGCCATCCAACCCTTAATGAGCATGTCTGCTCTTTCTGAAATTATAATCCAAATGTGGAGGAAGAACCAACATATGTGAGACAATGCAAAACAATTAGGTAATACAGTGTATATAAAATCAGTACCACACAGGGTGTCACTTATTTTGAATTATATGTACTTATATAATTATATGAATTATATATGTGTAAAATAAAAGAGAATTCGGTGTGGAATGGTTTTGGAATAATCTAGAAAGCTTCCAAGGAGGTATGAATGTGGAAGTAGGCAGTTTGAGCCATGGTGGCAAGTAGGATTTAGATAATGGAGAGACAGATAGATGGAGGGATGTTAGGTGGAAGACCTTTGATAAAATGAGTATGATGTTGTGTTGGTGGAGCTCTCAGTGCAGTGGGTGAATGGACCTTTCTTGCTGCATCAGAAGGTCAGAACTGGCAATAGTGATAAAGGTATATTCATTCATTCTATTTTGACAAACTTCACAGTGTTGATCCTTGTGTAAATATTAGGTGTTTTTTCTTTTCTTTTCTTTTCTTTTCTTTTCTTTTCTTTTCTTTTCTTTCTTCTTCTTCTTCTTTTTTTTTGATCTACTCATTTTCTTTTGGTTTGAATCTCCCCTTTTTTTGTTCATTTGCTTTCTTTTGGTTTGAACTTCCTTTTATTTTTGAGCTTCAGGAAATACGGTGTCCTTGCACTAACTTTCCACCTTAAGGTTTTCCTTGAAGAGAGCACAGTAGGGTCTCAGGGCAATGCAGGAAGAGTTCAAACTCTAAATGGAAAGCAGACATAGTCCATCCGGTGTTAGTATATAGTTCCTTCCAGTGAAGTAGGCTTGCTGTTTCTCACTCAGCTTTCTTAAAAATGTATTGGCAAATCTTAACAGCTTTTACCCTTGTTGATCTGCATGGCAGACCTCTACTAATTCCTAAGCTGCAAATTAAATGCTTGAGGATGAACAGAGATCAGATTAGAAACTTCACACTTCACAGAGACCAGCTCAGCAGGAGTAGTCAGATTCTTTAAGCCATCAAGAAGGAGTGGAAACAGGCTGCTCTTGTCTGGAAGCCCATTAAAGCAGGAACTAGAAGAGCTGTAATGTGATATTAAAGCTAATTTCCTACAGGCTGAGAGATGCCTTGGACACAATAAATAATAATAACATTATACTGTCTTGTCAAAACATGCTTTATACACACATTGATATGACTTATTATTTTAAAAGAATAGTGTTGGCTATAATCTCATTGACATCTACCAGAGCTTTATGAAATGGAATTAATATTACAATAGGATCATTTCCTAAGGGGTTTTAATGCACAAGAGACTATTTATGCCAGAGTATAAATTGTCTTGTGATATAATTACTCATAATGCACTTCTGAGCTATTCTTGTGATACATCTTGTTAGTGATATCATCTGTCTTAGAAAATATAAAATAGGTGAAAATTAGCTGTTGGAGAGTCCAAAAATTAACTTTTTAAAAAATTTACTGATTTGTTGGGGTGCCTGGGTGGCTTAGTCAGTTAAATGGTCAACTCTTGGTTTCAGCTCAAGCCATGATCTCAGGATCCTGGGATGGAGCCCCTCATCAGGCTCTGCCACTCAGCTGGGAGTCTGCTTGAGATTTTCTCTCGCCCTCTCCCTCTGTCCCCTCCTCCTGCTCATGTGCACTCTCTCTTCCTCCATCTCTAAAATAAAATAAATAAAACTTAAAAATTTTTTTAAATAAATTTACTGATTTCTTAATTAAATAAGGCATTTTTAAAAGAAGGCACAAAATAATGAAGCTTTTTTAATTGGCCATATATGGAATTGGGAGCTCCTGTTCTCTAAGCTTCACAGACCTACCCGGCAGATATTTAAATAAGACAAGATGTGATATTAGTTAGAATGGGTTAATAATGTCAAGAAAAATGAAGGTAAGTGAATGGAAATGAGTAGTATTTTAGTAGGGAAAAGCAGCAGGACTTAGCACATAGCCAAAAGTTAGCAATGAAAAAGAAGGAAATCATGCAAATTGATAAGATGACCCAAGGTAATAATATAGAAAAAGGGAAAAAAATGAATTTTGTAAATAACCCTGAATAACTACAATTTATGTTTAAGGTAGAGAGGAAGGAAACCATAAAGGGATTGATGAGTATCCAGAGAAGGCCACAATAAATTATGTAGTATGTGTTGGCACAAAATTAAGGGAAGATTGTTTCAAGTGGATAAGAACTCTCAACACATAAATGTTGAGAAAAGGTCAAGAGATACAATTTTTATGACTGTCTAAAAGACTCAGTAATAAAGAGNAGATTCAGTAATAAAGAGCCTTTTGTTGTTATCAGTAAGAATAGGGCTCTGGTCCTAAGAGTTATGAGAGACATGGAGGGCCAAATTTCTTCTTTGCAGATATCCTCCAATTTTCTATGGCTACTCAACCAAAAAGGAGGGTCCATTCAAAATACTGGATGCAGGCANTCAAAATACTGGATGCGGGCAATGATGTTATGGTTTCCCTAGGAGCATGGGGAAAGCATATGAAGCAGGAAATGCTGACGTTCCTTGATAGTGAATAGGCATATGAATGAGACCAGAATTGAGAAGATGTCCAATGGTCATGGGCTGAGGAAAAGCCATGGACTTTGTGTCTAATGACAATTCAGAATAGATGTTTTTCAGAATCAAAAACAACAATGGGGGTTGGGGAATCAGGCAGATGTTTGCAACAATAATTTTTCATTTAATTCCTTGATTCTTTTCTTTGATCATTTCATCATCATATGTGATTTTAATGACTATTATTGGCTTATTCGTCCCACCTATATTTTGCCTTTGAGCTTCAGACTCCTATATCTAACTGCCTAGAGGACATCCTTAAATAATCAGTAAACTCTAAAACTTCGGCCTACAAAACTGAAGTCACAATCTGTCTCCTTCAAACTTGCTTCTCATTCCCCCCATCTTAATTGATGTTACTTTAATTTATCTAGTTGGTCAGACAAGTAACTTAAAGGTGATGTGTCTTTTTCCTCATTTTACCAATTTCTAATCATGTACCAAGTCTTGTTGATGTTATTTCCTAAATACCACTCAACTCCCTTCACTTATTTTCATTTTCCTTCATATTATCCCACTCTAGGCCACCATTACCTGTTGTCTGGTATTTGCAATAACTGCTTAGTTGTCTGCTTTTCACCAAACCTGGTCCTTGACCATTCACTCTGCCTAACATAGGCAGAATGGTAATTTTAACATGCATAATTAATTTTGCCATTCTCCTTATTAAACCTATTCAACATCTGTGCAGTGCTTTTAAAATTAGGTCCAATTATATTAATCCAATGTGAAGATTTATAATCTGGACTTTGCTTATCCCTGCAGTATTACTTTATTCTGTTCTTCCCCTTGCTTCTCACTCCGGCCTCATTAGCATTGTCTCAGTTCCTCAAACTCACCAAGTTCCTTCCTACCTTGGGTCCTTTGGATATAGTTTACCCTCTATCTAGAGCATTCTTATCTGTTTTGAACCATGTTCTTGTCTTTTTCTTGGGTAACTTCTATTCATAATTTATTTTCTAGCTCAGAGGTTCCTTCTTTTGGTACACCTTGTCATTTTTTTCTTGATAGCTGGGGATGACATACCAGGTAAAAGGAACTGCTGTGAATAGCCTTTAGTAATGTGATGAGAAGGTGCAGGGGGAGAGGGAGCATTCTATGGTCCTATGATTAGGGTTCAGTCTTTTAGGGAGCCTATGCCTCTGAACTATGAATTTCACAAGTTTTTCCATGTTCTTCTTCTTGCTTAGGTGGAACAGGATGGCTAAAGCAGGCTGAAATTGGGTATTTCCCTTCCCTGAGGTAAATTAGGCTTTGATAATACCACAGCTTTTTAGGTTCTGGTTACCTAGTTTCCCCTTAGGACACACTTTGTTAAAGAATAATGCTCTGGCATCTTGCAAAATGGTTCCTTCTCCCCTNCTTAGGTTCTGGTTAGTTTCCCCTTAGGACACACTTTGTTAAAGAATAATGCTCTGGCATCTTGCAAAATGGTTCCTTCTCCCCTTCATATCCTGGAACAATNTTCGTATCCTGGAACCATGAGGGGATTTTCTCAGATATTTACTGTGAGAACCTCGTTGAGCTTCTGGAGGTACATCACAATATTGAGGGGGGGTCCCTCTGGAGTTTTCAACCCTAATAATTGTTCACATGGAGCTTGCAGAATTCAGGTTTCCAACCCCAACACTGGTTTCCATTACAGTTTCTGCTTCAGTAAACCATAACTTCCTGTATTTGCCTGTTTCACCATTCTTGGGGGCAGTGATTTCCCTGAGTCCTCCTCTCTCTGACTTTTTCAAGAAGAGTTGTCTATCTTTCAGTTATGTTCAGCTAATTTTTACTTCTTATGACAGAGTGGTAACTTCCAAGCTCCTTATATGTAGGATGGAAAACTAGAAGTTACTTATTCTTTGTTTCCCCCAAGTTTGATTTAGGTGCCTCATTATATGTTTTCCTACTGTACCCTAAACTTTCCCTAAGACTTTTCCCTCATGTTGTATTATAATTAGACTTATTTGCTTTTCTTCCATAGACTCTAAGAGGACATGAAGAGTCTAGACTCATTCATCAATGTATTTTCAGTATATACCACAATAATCAAAGAAATTCTTAATAAATAGTACTGAATAACTGAGTAACTGAAACTTAACAAACATAATTGGATTTAGCAAAAGCCTAACAATACCTTAATCCATATTTGGCATTTCACAGCAGGCATGCCGCCATCCATCTCTACCAATCCAAGGTGGGCATCCCTAACTCATGATGTTATTCTTTCATTCTGAATCCAACTAAGATGTTATAATCCATTTATATATGCAACCACTACCAAACACCGAGAGTTGCTGTGTAGCATAAAACTTATTTTTCTTCCATGCCCTGGACTATACAGACTAACTCTAAATAGGTGACAATGTTCTTAAACTTCTCCTAGGTTCATGGTTTCTGTGCTATGTTGACATCTTTATACTGTTTTTGGAAACATAAAAAGCTGCTGCTTACAAAAGCATAATCTGGATTCTAAAAAAATAATTCTAAAAAAGGCCAAAATGCTTCCAATGAGGTTGGAAGGCAAATCTTGGTATCCAGGCTTGGTCTTGGTTCCTGAGCCCTTGGCAAAAATTGGAATGGAAACAAGTTATTAAAAACATTTGTTTATCAAACATGTTCATGCCAAAGAGATTTATTAGTTATTTGCTGTGTGTTTAAAGCTGTGCTTTGGTTACTCTGGTAAATCAAGCATTATCCTTGCATCTGAATAGCTCAGAGTCTATCCAGGGAGAAAGTCATGTGAGACTGATTACAATAACACATATACATACTATAAAACAGTGGTGTGCAAAGTCCTGTGGGACTAAATAGAAAGAGCCAGTTAATAGTGTCAGGAATCACATCTCTAAGAACCAGATGTTAGTGCTTTTCTGCAGTCCTATACAACACCCTGGCCATTCACTCAGGCTCATTCTCCCTCCAAAGTCTACCTTCCTCCTGCCCCTTTCCTGAAATTTCTAAAACTTTTCATTCTACTCCCCACTTTCAAATGACTTTATTTTCTTTATTGAGCTAAGAAAATAGAAGTTTGTAAAAAAAAATAAGTTCCAGAAGTTTTATCTACCTAGTGCTCCAATGCCCTATGCTCCCCTGAGATCTATCTGATNTGTTCTCCCTCCAAAGTCTACCTTCCTCCTGCCCCTTTCCTTAAATTTCTAAAACTTTTCATTCTACTCCCCACTTTCAAATGACTTTATTTTCTTTATTAAGCTAAGAAAATAGAAGTTTGTAAAAAAATAAGTTCCAGAAGTTTTATCTACCTAGTGCTCCAATGCCCTATGCTCCCCTGAGATCTATCTGATCCCATTCCCTACCACTGCCCCCTGCCATGCTCAATCCGCTCTAATCACACAGGCCTCCTCAGTAATCCTCCAACTAACCAGGCATATATTCCTTCCTCAGAGCACTTGCTATTTTCTCTGCCTGAAGCTCTCCTTAGACATCTGAAGAACTTGTTCTCTCACATTGCTAAGGTCACAGATACCTTATGTCTGAAGTCTGCCCTGGCTACTCTATATAATACTGCATTATCTCCACATTTCTCAATGCTGCTTTATTTTTCTCCATACCTCTTACCCCTAAACACAGCCTATACTTCCTATTTTGTTTATTGTCTCTGTCCCTCCACTAAAAATAACTTTCACAAGGACAGAAACATTAACAGTCCTATTCACTGATATCTTCCCAAGCATAAATGGTATCCTTTACTGTTATTTTCTCATTACTGAGAATGGAGTCTTTCATATATTATACACTCAATGAATTTTTTGAGTAAAATAATGTGTTGAAGGAGTAGAGGTTAGTACATAAATTATGTTCAACAAATAATATTTACTGGAGAAATTGATACTAGGTAAAGAAATAAATTAACACAAAATAATTCTATACAGTGAAGAGAGACTATCCAAAGGTCGTAATACAACCTTTAAGACTAGGTCTGATGCCTTATAATCTTTGTAGCGTTGGATCTACCATAGTGCCTGATAAACAGTAGATATGCATTGAATAAGTAAATGAAAAATGAATACTAGCCATTAAATCTACTGAGTCCATTTAATCTGTTATATCACACTTGAATATTTAATGGTATTGGGCAATGTTTTAATAAATATTGTGTGAAAGAGGCATGTTATAGAACTTTCTGCATAGTATGACTCTCACGTGTAAAAGAATATATTTACAATATCTTTAGTCATAGAAGACTACATGGATACATTTCAGCAACTATACCAGTGATTATCTGTAGGTTATGACATAAGGATGAGCCATCTTATATTTTGTGCATTTTATATTTCCTCTAATTATTTTTAAATCAAAGTAAAAATGATATAAAATCACATAATGTTACTAAAATAGGAATGGGAAAAGACAACAGTTAGTTATCTGGTGTCTAAGATTACCTTTTCACATTAGTGCAGCTTTATGATCCATTCAAATGGTTGGTATTTATGTGTGAGGCCCAAAGGCTGAGCTGCCATCAGCAGTTTTCAGAATGTCACTTGAACTTCTGTCAAGTAACGGGATATTCATTCATCTTCATCAGCTATAAATTTGGAGTCCCAATTCAATTTAAAAATATTTATTGAGCTCTTAATATGTGCCAGGCACTCTGCCAAGACATTGGAGCCACAAAGGCAAACAAAACACTGTCCATGACCTCAAGGTTTTCCATTTAGACAGAAGAGAGACATGTGTAAAAACAAAGGCAAAACAAACACATGTAAACAAACAAAACCCACCAAATTCAGTGTGATTATTATAAGGAGATCTTTGTGAGGGCAGAGACCATATCTGTTTTATCCACTTTGCATCCTTTGTGTACAAAATGCATAAGGCAACTAACATCTATGTGTTTGATTTTAAGTTTAAGAATGAAACTCGAGAAGTATTCTCATGGTATGTGGTATTGTGATCAGAATGCCTTCTTCAAAGGACATACTGGTTTCTAGTCTTTCTTAGAAGCAATTCCGTGAATGTTAAAAATTAGGTATGGCTTAAATTGGCTTCCTCTTGTATTTGAAAAGTAAAATCTCACTAAATTCATGCTTTATTCAGCAGGAATGGGAGAGTAACTATAGGTGGAAAACTTCTTTGAAGACCTGCAGATAGCTAGACATGGCCTTCTTTTCCATCCTGTTTCACTCCCCATTACATCATAGCACCAGTGGGCTAGAGAAGTAAACATATAGGTGAGACAACACGTAAAAGAAGCATGGATTCTGAGTCCGAAAAACCACTTTGCCATGGATTTTAACCACAGCATCTAACATTTAGCTGGATGACCTAAACTAAATGGCTTAATCTCACTAAGCCTCTATAGCTTTAAAAATGAAGGTGGTAGATGCATCTCTGGATTATTATGGAAATGAAATGAAATAATGTGTGAAAGTTTCATGGAAAATTAGACATAAAAATATGGTGTATTGATTTGTTGGGGCTACTATAACAAAGTACCATAGATTGGGTGCCTTGAACAAAGAGAAATGTATTTTCTCACAATTCTGAGGATGTAAGTCCAAAATCAAGGTGTTGGCAGGGTTAGTTTATTCTGAGTCCTCTCTGCTTGGCTTGTAGACAGCTGCCTTCTCCCTGTGTCTTTGCCTAATCTTGTGTGTGTGTGTGTGTGTGTGTGTGTGTGTGTGTGTGTGTCTGTGTCCTAATCTTTTTTTCTCATAAGGACACCAGTCCTATTGGATTAGGGCTGACTCTAATGATCTCATTTTAACTTAAGTACCTCTTTAAAAACCCTAAGTCCGCATAGAGTTGCAATCTAAGATACCAGGAGTTAGGACTTCTACATATGAAATTTAGTAGGAACACAATTCAGCCCATAACATATGATTATTTCCTTTGTTTTTTTCCCCATTACTGTTTTTGGGTTGAGTTTTGATACTTCGATTTATTGAAAGCTTCTGGTAAATGAATCCCCTCCCACCACCACTACCAAAGATTAGCAAAAGTTATAGGCATGGCCTGGCAGGATGAAGGTTCTTCTTTGGGATCAGTGTTTATTCTCAAATGTAACGTGGGTTTAATATAGATACATAATGACATTTTAGATCTGATGGTGAATGGGAAACTTTATCAGCTACTGAAAAATATTTTGTTATGTTTATAGACAAACTTCTAAATGAAAAGAAATTGGAGTTCATGGGCTAGTTTCAGCTCATTTGACTACTCTTAAAACTTGATTCCCACTAACATGCTGTATAAACCAGAAACAGATGTAATAAAACTAAGTATATAGATGCTCTGTGTCTCAGGACTTACTGATTGTCCTGGCCGAGCTCAGATAGGTGCAATATTACCGGCGTCATTTTCTGTGCATAGTAAAATTGATATAAAGAGCAGCTCAATAGAAGAGATACAGTCTGCAGTGAAGAGTTTATAACACTTGTCATAATGGATCTGTCAGAAGAAAAAAATGTTTACAGTTCATTGCAGAATATAAAATGTTTGCTAAATCAGCAGTAAAAGTCGAAGCTCAGATAAATTTGCAGCAAGGGTAGCAACACTACACATAACATAAACACACCCAGCAGGAGAGTAGGAGAAAAAAAAGCAAGAGCTTAGTTCTGAGCAGGATTTGATTTATGTCATAAATAAATATAAGGGGTATTAGGAAGATTAGTGCATTAGAATGTTAACACAAATCAAGATGTCCTGTGCCAAGCAGGATTGCTTGCACAACAATAAACCGTGCCAATGCCAGGTAAGTTGCCACAGCTTCTTACTGAGCTTTTCATTTCAAGCTGGGAAGTTTCTGTATGTGCGGTAGATGTGTAATTATGGTTAATGGTGTTAGGATGTCCAGCTGGAAGTCAAGCATGTGGACCATTGCCTGACCATTGACTCAGCTCTTCCTAGATAAGCAAAGAATTGGCTGGTTTTTAAATTTTGAAAAGGGGGAAGAAAAAGGCTATAAAAGAAAGGTTAATGTTATTTTAGGAAGCAACTCTTCTTTAGTAGAAAGGAGTTAGGAAATATATTTAAGAGTCTGTCCCTACCTACAAGGTAACAGGAGAAGGCCTGGTAGTCATGTTAGTCCCTCACGACTGCCTCCCAGTGATAGCTGTGTGGATCTGGAGTCATCAATAAACCCAAGTTGGACAAATAAGACTCTTTCTGCCAGAATTTGGAATTGCTTGTGAATGAGATAGTCTCTGTGCCATTAAATCTGTAACATGCATGCTCTCCTGTGATACTGCGTACTCTACAGCCTACCTTTGGGCTGGAAAAGGGTATGTACTCTTTCTCTCTGTTTCCAATTGCTGCTTCCTGACTGTTTTTCCTCCTACCTTCATACAAATTCCCACTACCCAGCCTTGTTGTTCTCAACTACATATGCTTGAGTCATTCCCTAATTCCTTGAAGATTTTAGCTTTTGGTTCACGGTTTCATTCTCCAGCATTACCTCCATCATAACTATTGGTAATTTTAATGCCAATCTAGATGAGATTTCCATTATGTTGGGTTTTAAATTCTTAGCCTTTTCTGATCCAATAATTGTGTCCTCCATCCTACATTAACTACTCTTTGCTAGAATCATAACGTAGGTATAGTTATGAGCTGTAAATGCATTCTCTCTGTATTCTAAATTTTAGGAAATCCACATTTAGACCATCACTTCTCATCTTTCCAAGTCACTTCTTGTGGCACCTAACAAATATTCCATCTTGCCAGGACCTTCAGTCTTTTGAATTTTATCTCCTCTTTAATGTCCTTCATTTCCCCTATCTTCTAAGTCTTCACTTGGGATTTTTGAACAGTTTGAGTTTCATGGCCTATCATTGTAATAACTCCCTTGCATGTATGTACTTTCAATTATTTTGCTAATTTCTCATGTTATATACTCACCTGACAAAAATCTACCCTTGATTGACTCTAATTCTCTTCCTACACCTCGACTAATCCTCACAGCTAAATTGAACATGGTTGAAGAAAAATGTATGACCATCCTACTTTGTCTTGCTGTAAAGCCCTGACCACTCCTAGGTGGACTTTTACACCCGGCAATCCTACTGCTTTTCTCTCCATTCACTCTCCTACACAATTTGTTTGCACCCTTTTTTCTTTAAACATCCAGCACCTCCTCTTCCCTCCTCCTTCTCAGATGTTTGCTTGGTGTTCTGTTTCCCTGAGAAAATAGAAACTGAGGAAAGAACTTCTTCCAGTTTCCACCCACTGACCTGCATCTTTGCTAATATATTTCTTTTTTTCCTCCTGTTAAAATGGAAGAACTGTTTGTAGTCCCTTCTGGATCCACCCCTCCACTTGTCCATTAGTCCCATTCCCTCTTGCCCACTTATGAACATTATTTCCATTCATTCTCCTTCTCTCCATTATTAAGATCATTCCGTATCTACCAGATCATTCAACCAAGCCTACAATAGCTCCCATCTTCAACGACATCAGCAGCAATAGCAAAAAACATCTCTCCTCTTATTGCTGCAATTCTGTGATCCTGCTCTTCTTACAACAACTGTATCTATAACTGCTATTCTAATTCTTTTCCTCCCATTTTCTCTTGAATCATCTCTAATCAGTTTTTCCACACCACTCCACAAAACTGCTTCTGTAAACGTCAGCACTGACCTTCTTGTGACTAAATCCAACAGCCCTCATTCTAATGATCTGGTTATCAGAATTTGATGCAGTTGATTTCTATGCCTTAATTTTAAAAACTTCCTTCCATTGGCTTACGGAGCATCAGATACTCTTGATTCTTTCTTACATTACTGGCCTTGACCTCAGTGTCCTTTGCTAGTCCTTTTTTATCTCTACAACAACTAAAATTCTCAATTCTTATACTTCTCTATATCCACTCTCTCTGGATCTTCTTGTCTCATATGGACTCATGGCTTTTAATATCATTTATTTGCTGTTAACCCTCAAATATATATTTCTATCCCAAACCTTCCCTTCTGAAATTCAGAGTCTTATATCAAATTTCCTACTTACTTTCTCTACCTGGTTGTATAAAGCATATCTCAAATTAATGTATCCAAACTAGAATTCTTGATATTCTTCCTCCTTGCCTTCCAAAGCCACTGCTCCCATAGGATGGCAACTCCATCCTTCCAGTTGCTGAGGCCAAAACATTATGGAAAGAAAGTGCCAGTGGTGGTTAGTTGCCTCTTTTATTCTCAGGGACAACTGATGGATCAAATCTTGATTAAATCTTCCCCTACTACACTAACTCATGAAATTTATGAGAGTATAACAGATCCAAGCTGGGTGAGATTCTGGCCAATGTTATTATGCACAGGACCAAGCACCTGTACCTCATTGTTGAGATTGTTTATCGAGTAATGACTAACCAATATTTATGAGATACAGCTGCACCAGTAAATGGGCACAAAGTATAAAAGCTGAAGGGACCACAGAGCTGATGGTTTCACTGAGCTGATGTCAACCTTTCTCACTCAGCTTCTCTTATGAGCTTGTGCATGCCAAATGCAAAGAACCCGCTCATGTGCATTACAAGATCCGTTAAACCATTGTCATGAATTCTACATGGATTCCTATGCTACGTCATTTCTTAAAGCTAAGTAAACATGATGCTTAAACACTATCCAGTGAGGTTGGCCATCAGCCTGAAACCAAGACCAATGCTGCTGGTCAATTGTTATGACTGTTGCAGTTTAAAATTGCATTCAACTTGCTTCCTGCTCTCATTCCACACATTCAGTCAACAGTTCTGTTGGTTGTATTTTCAAAATATATTCTGAATCTGAAAAAAATTCTTGCATACCTGCACTGCTCTAATCCTGATCCTAGCCACAGATAGCTCTTTTCTAGATACTATATCAGCCTTCTAATGGCTGTCTCTGTTCTTTCCCTGTCCACCCACCTCTTTTCAAAACTGCAGGTAAAGTGTTTCTTTTAAGATGTGAGTCAGATCACGTCACTTTTCTGAGAATCCTCCCAATGATTTTCTATCACACTCAAAGTAAAAGTCAAGTATGTGCAGTGACCTGTAAGGTGCTACCTAGCCTTGACACCGCTCTCCCAGATCCTGTCTCTTTGCTCTCCCCACAGATCTCTCTATTCCAGTCATACTGGCATTCTTATCTTTTGCGAATGACCAGCACTCCAACCTTGAGGAATTTGCACCTGTAATTCTTCTTACTAGAAGATTCTTTCTCAGAATATTTGCATGACTTGTTCATTCACCTCCCCTAAGTCCTTGCTCCTACATCATCTTCCCAATGAAGCTTTCTTTGATCATCCTATCTAAAATTGTAGCCCCTCCTCTTCTCTATTTTTCTTCATACTTCTTAAACTCTGACATTTATTTTTTTTAAAAAAGTTTATTTATTTGACAGAAAGAGAGAGAATGAGAGAGAGAGAGCACAAGCAGGGGGAACTATGGAGGCAGAGGGAGAAGCAGGCTCCCTGCTAAGTGGGGAGCCCAATGTGGGGCTCAATCCCAGGACCCTGAGATCATGACCTGAGAGGAAGGTAGACACTCAACCAACTGAGCCACCCAGGTGCCCAACCTCTGACCTTTTAAATAATTTCTTTATTACCTATTACCTACTTGCCTATCGATTACCTATCTCTCTCTACTAGAATGTAAGCTCCAAGAGAACAAGATTTTTTTCTTTGTTTTATTTGCTTCTGTATTTCTAGTGGCTAAGATGAGCCCAGGACTTGGTAGCTGGTCAATAAATACTAATTGTGGGGTGCCTGGGTGGCTCAGTCGTTAAGTGTCTGCCTTCGGCTCAGGGCATGATCCCAGAGTCCTGGGATCGAGCCCCACATCAGGCTTCTCTGCTGGGAGCCTGCTTTTTCCTCTCCCACTCTCCCTGCTTGTGCTCCCTCTCTCACTGGCTGTCTCTGTCAAATAAATAAATAAAATCTTTTAAAAAATAAAAATAAATAAAATCAATAAATACTAATTGAATAAAGTAGACCATGGTCTATTAAAAATACCTAATGTAATGACTACTCTGGTGCCATTCACTTGTCCCCTGTTTTGGGCCAGTTGCACTTATCCCCTGCTGCTGTGAGTTCCTGTTAATGGCACACAGGCGTTCCTTCTCTGAAGATTGACCTCTGCCTACAAAGGGCTATCTGGTTGATTATACCTATCCCTACAGAGGTAGATCATAGCTAATGTCTGATTACATGGTGGTATAAAAGGCTGCAATCGAGCCTTGTGGTGTGTTAGTTGTCCAGACACGGAGATCAGATTGCAGGTAGTCTTCAGGTGAAAACATAACCTGGCTTAGCATTTTTCTCTCCCCACCTGGTTTCTCCACTTCCCTCTCCTCAGTTTTCTCTTCTAATAGATCACTTGAATTAGAGTTCTCATCTCAAACTCTGCTTCTAGAGAAACCAACCCAAGATTCCCCAAAAGAGGATGAAAATTGATAAGAAGTAAATTTAGATACCTTCTCTTCAACTTCCTTTTTGAAGAAAGATAGAGAAGGCAGTGAAATGGAGAAAGTTACTTCCACAGAACATTTCTTTTTCTTTTTTTTTCTACAGAACATTGCAGTGAACACCTATTAAAAGGGTCATATTATGCACGCCTGTGGTCTCTTGGCATGTAGAAAGGATGACATAAAGACTCTCAGACTTCCAGTTTAGTTCTTGCCTTTCTTATATTACTTGGGGATCACGGGAAGTTTAACTACTGGCTTCAAGATGAGCTGTAAGATCTTAGACATTTTTGTTAGACTCTCTAAGCCACATATATAAAATTTGGAATTAAAACAAAAATCCTAGTTTTCAAGGCTAACATGAAAATTATATAAGATTATGTAGTGAAACTATTTAATATGGTTCATGCCATGTGATCTATATATAAATCAGTATAGTTTCCCACTAGAGATTTAAGAGTATAGGTAGGACACTAAAGCAGATTCATAAAACTTTTGCTTAAATGTGTTTCTTTACACTTACTGCAGGTCGAGCTATTTAGAAACTAGACTTTAAGACATAGGTTAGCTTGAAATATAGTTACCAAGGAGTTTCCTTGGGATAAACACTCATAGAAGGGAATAGAACAGGATTAGGCAGGGGGAAAAGTTATATTGATATGTAGGTATAATCCCACCTTCACCAACCCTAAGGGAACTCTGGAACTTGAATGACTCTTCAAATCTGTTCCCTGTTTGGGGAACAATGTGGCCAAGCCTTTTTTTAGTCCCATATTGATCAGCATTGACAAGACCCACCATAAGAATGGGTGAGACCTTGAGCTAAGCATCTGAGTCAATCCCTGAAGGTGCCGATAGCCAAAGGCAGGCTGCTGACAACATTCCCAGGAGATGGGGTAAAAGGTTGAAGGTAGCACATAACATTGGTCCCCCACAAATCCTAATACATTAGAAGAAAATGGAGACCTCTGTTCTTTTCTTCAATCACTCACCCAAGAAATCTCTGTTGAGCTCTTATTATGTATGTGGTACTGTGCTAAGTACTAGAGAGACAATGAAGAAGAAGTCTTATCCTTGACCTTGAACATTTCATGGTCAAAGGTGGCAGAAGATTTGTATGTAAACAAATACGTACAAGCTGGTAAGTGCTATTTCAGAAGTAAGAAAAAAGTGCTGTAGGAGCATAAAGGACAGAACAAACAACTCAGCATGGGAATTTGGGGAACACTTCACCTTGGCTTCACCACTCATTTATGTCTAAGTAGCTGAGCTGTTTCTACACATAACTACAAAGAAATTGCTTGCATAATATATCACTTTCAATAGGTGCTCACTGAAACATTTTAAACTGTTGTTTAGAGCAAGGCTTTGTCTCCAGACAAATGTGTGCCCCTAACTATCCATTTAGCTTATGGCAGATAGCAAATCAAGTTCTTGCTCAAAAATTACAAAGATTTAGATGTCTGTGTCAAGGGATGTGCATTCTTTGACTTGGGGAAATTTTAAACAGCTGAAGGTAGGTATTCTTAGAAAAAAAATAATAAAAGATTTATTTAGGGGAAAGAAAAGGAATCTGCACAACTTACTGTCAAACTGACTCAACATGGTGTTCAGACATAAGTACTCAACAACAGGTTGTTATTCAGTAATACAAATTACTGATTCACTTAATAATCAAATGCATATTGAGAGCCTACAATGATCGGGGATTGATGAAATTATATATCTTTATGCTCACTAAAAACATAAGTCAGGCACTAATGATGTGAGCCTTGAGACTATGATTTGATCACTGTCCGAACAACATTTATTTTTTTTTTGAACAACACATATTTTAATCACTAATACTAATATATATTTCTGAACTTTTGGAGATGCCCTAGAAAAAGCCCTAAAGAATATGCCAGCTGAAAGTTCAAATGAACACAAGAAAACTAGAGCGTGCTTTGGAAACTGGCCATGGAAAATCACTATGAAGTAACATGAAGCAGGCTTCTCAGTCACAGGGACCTGCATCTTGTTTCTTAACCTCTCTGAGCCTTGATTTTTTTCATCTACTAGAAAGGAAAAATAATATCCTCCCCAAAATGCGTTGTAATGTTTAAATAAGATAATACATTTTAAATGCTTGGCTCAGAGTAAGTACTCATAAACGTCGGTCCCTCTGCCTTTCCATCCCCTGAAAATACTCTCTAAGAAAATTACAATGGGATATGACAGTGTTTAATAGTACCAGCTCCATCAGTAAATGAAAATAGCACTTTCATTTCAGGGTTCAGAAAGGTTAATGTCAATAGTTATTATAAATAACAATTTCATCAGTAATGACTCATTCTGTCATTTACATAAATGCAGAAGAGTAAAAATGCCTTGTGTACATAGAAAACTTTGGGAGGCCTTATAAAACATTGGAAAGACAATGGGCATTGCTGGGTATAGACTTGAATTTTAATTTCAGCATCCCTGCAAACAAGCTTTGTGACCTTGTAGCAGTGGTTACTTAACTTCTCTGAGGCTCCATCGTTCACATAAAATTGGGGATTAAATATTCTTACTACATAGGACTTTTCTAAGGATTACTTAGAATAATATGCATTAACTGTTGGGTGTAGTCATAGGTTTTAGTCAGTCAGTAAATGAGCACAGAATCTTGTGGAACCTTCAAGAATTTCACACCTGTCCCCTATTCTACTCATAATCTCTATAATCTGGCTCCTTCCTACTTCATGTTATAAAAGTTTTGAAAATAATTTCTCCAATGGCACTGACCTCCTTCACAATTGACTGTAAGCCCTTCCACTGAATTTTATTGCAGTTTATCAAACAGCACCCAGTACTGCAGCTAATAATACAGAAATGGAGCTTCAGAACATAAACATTCATAGGATTGCAGATTGTTACAGCAGGCAGGGACCTTAGAGATATCTATTCTCCTCACCTCATTTTATAAATGAGGAGACTGTGCTGATAGAGTTCCTCTCTCCTGGGACTTAGAATGTCCTTCAGGCAAGTCATTGGCCATAGACATGGTACAACTGACATCAGCTCATGGTGAGTTTAGAATCACCCTCAGCCTTTAAAGTAATGCTTATTTTTTCTTTGATGATTAATTACTTTAATGTTATAAGAGTTTCCTGTAATCCGTGACTTCAAATACATCTGCATTTGGATATTTGAATTTAACCGTGTAATCCTGACCACACTCTTCCACTTTTCTGACCCTCATTGCAAAGTGGGGACAATAATGACTCTTATGAACCGTTACATAGTACTCACTTCACACTGTAAATCAACTTCATAATTTCTCCCTCCTTTATTTCTGGCATAAAATAATTTCTTTGATGTTAGAGACTATGCTTATTTGTCACTGATGTCCCAGATAACTTTGTAAATGTTGGTAGATTTAAATTTTTTTAACAGTTGGCAAAATTTTAGGCACTGGCTGCCACAGTGATTACTGAATAGCAACCAGCATTTGTTGACTATGAATGTCTTGCTAAGCACTGTTCTTTGCACTTCACATTATAAACTCTTTTGCTTTTCATATCAGTGTCTGAAGTAGGTACTATTATTATGACCATTTTACAAATAAAGGAACTCAGTCACAGACATTAAGTAATTTGCCAAAATTCACATATGCAATAAGTGGGGATATGAGGATTTGAACTCAGGAAGACTGAGTGTACCCTGAACTAAATGAATGTTTTACTCACAAGACTATGTTTTGAACATCAGGAGTAAAATGTCTGGATGCGTTCTGTTCAATGTTGTTGTTTCTAACCCTTTCTCATTCTTGGATCTCTGTTTTGTATGCCACATTATTGAAAATTATGGTAATGTAAATAGATCACATCATATGACTCGTGTGCAGTAGTCAAAGGAAAAGTTCCTGCCCTGAACTCGGCTAGATCGCATAATATTTTACTCAACGTCCTTCCTGCCCTTGTTGCAGCAAAATCAGCAGCTGTAGCCAGGAGTGTCAGTAAAGAGGCTTGATTAAATATAAATACATCTATGGAGTCATATTTAAGGCAAACTTTTTAGGTCACTGCAGTTGGGAATAGAAAATGATTTTGGATTTTGAGTGTGAGATTAATTTCTAAATAAATGAGGCTGAAAAATAGAGTACATTGCACCTATGGGTACCCCAAATCCAGTGACTGAGGAAAAACATTAAGAACAGTTTTAAAAACCACGTGAAGTAGGCTGTAATATTTTTTGTTTATCTTCACACATTAAAAAAAAATCCCAGTTAGGAAGATCATAAGTGAAAAATGTATAATAGCTTGCACTAGTGGCACCACTTAAATGAAAAAGAAATTTGTTTTTCCACTCACCTAACTCTCTAACTATAGAGGAAAATGAATATTTATGCTCGAAGTTTTCTGTAAGCAGTTGGACTTTAAAGATAATTTGAGATCGGTTCTGACCAAAATGAAGTAACCCATTCCTCCCAGATCCTCCTCCTCACAACAATAAAACCCTGGACGTAGCCCAACAAATAAACAACAGGAACATGGTAAGCTGGAAAGAAGTTGGGTTGTCTAGAAACCTTGGAACTTGAGGAGTAACATAGCCCTTGAGTTTCCTGTTTCCTCATTGGCTCCCATGTATTCCAGGCAGGCAACTACAGAAGCCTTCAATTCAGTACAGCGAACAGATCAAGGAAAGCTTTGAGAAAGTCTATTATCCGTAGTCAACTGACTGGGAGAGAGGTGACCTAAGAGAGCAAAAAACCTTCTTGGCAATACCCATCCTACTCAAGCCAAACACCCACACAGAAACTGCTACCCCCTCCCCCATAGTTTTGGAGGGTTGATTGAGTTGTTAATATTCTACTCCACCATGCCAGCCCTAGGAAGCAGATTACCCCACCTTGTGAGGATGTAGTGCCTAGCAATGAGCTAATCTTCCATCCCAGCTCAACATGTGCAGGAAGTATTCAGTTTCTCTAGCCAGCCAAGGGAGTGTATGTGGGTCTGAGCTGGGAGTTGGTCTTCATCCCCCACCCAGCGAAAGCAGGCTGTGGATGTCATGTCAGTAGCATCCAGTGACTAGCTGTATCTCTACCCCCACTCCACAGCAGTGAGACTCCAAGGAAAGTAGTGGCACCCCTTAAATGAAAAAGTAAAAGGAAATCAGTACCCTACTTTCCTCCACCCCTGCTGTCAGTAGGACCTGGCGGGGAGTTGAACCTCCTGAACCTTCTCCTCTTGGCACCCCCGAGAATGAACAAGGCAGTGTGAGGTAAGCCATCCTAGCACGCCATGCCTGGCCACACACAACTCTTCACCTCTGTGGCAGGGGTGCAGTGGGGGAGCTGAGACTCCACCCCTGTCTGGCCTCAATGAGGCAAAACGAGATGGTGCCCAGTGGTGCTAGTTGAGACTCTTGATACCATATCCTCTATTAACTGCATTTTCCCAGTTTTTCAATTCCCCCTGCTCTGCAGATAATTCTTTCAGCTCCCAAATAAAATACTTATCCTAAATCCTTGCCTCAGGGTCAACCTCAAGATAAGACATCATTCAACTAATATTTACTGAGCATTTTCCAAGTTAAGAGCATTGTAGGAGTTGCTGCATTTCTGAAAAAGCAGTATGAAGTAAATTGCCTCTATTGTCATGGAGTCAACATTTCGGTGGAGACAGATTCATCATTTTAGAAAGAAATTAAAATAGTTTAAGTGCTATGAGGAGAAATGAGATGACATAGGGACAATCAAATGCTAATGAAATATGTCAGGCCCCTTGAGTTCATCATAATCTCATGTCATTATCTAGGTTTGAACCAGCCTTACAAACTCCTTCACCACTCCAACTCTTTCTAGAAGGCTTATCAAATAGGGTGAAAGCAACATACACTTAGTCATTCATCGGCCAAATAAAACTTTATTAAGAATTAATATGGGTCAGGCTTTATATTACACAGCTGACATCATGCTGGTACCATGAAGTACTGAATCAAATAGAACATAATGTCGAAGAGTGAAGAGTTGACTTAAATGGAAGAGAACAGCAGAAGAGAGAAAACCCCTTCATAGCTAGAGGAATAGGAGGTTTTAGCATTGAGGGAAGCACAACCCCTCTCCCTGGCCCCCAGAATAAGACAGAAAATATCAGGATGCAAAGGTAGTTTATTCTATTCTGAATTTTCAGTACTACATTTGAAAAAGCTGAAAGGTTCATAGGGGGAAAAAGAAGGATAAAAGCTATGAAAATGTGCTTGGAAAGTACATTTCAATTTATTTCAGTTCATTATTCTTTATCTACCTCATCTAAATAGTTCCTTTAAGTTAAAAGGATGGAATTGTGAAGTAGTCAATAGGGACCACAGAGGCAGGGACTGTAGCTTGTTAGATGATGGAATCAAATGTCTGTGCCATCGTATCTTTGCAAATGCCCTGTTCTAACCTTCAAGTCTCAGCATCCAGAGATTTCTGTTGTGATTAGCAAATGCCAGATCAATTAAATAATCATTGCATTGGACTGCAAAGCGTTAAATCATCCCTTGGAGATTGAGAATAGATTCTGATATTGGTTTTATTGAATTTAACTAATTCTATTTAAGGAGGGAGAGAAGCCTAACTGTGAGAAATCTCTGGAAGCCAGTAGTACCATTTTACACAGGCCTCCCCTTCTTGGGTTTGTCATCTATGGAAGGTCATCCTCTGGGTTACACCAACATCAGATGAAATATTTCATTTGTTTTGTTTGTTTGGGTTTTTTTGGGGGGGGATTTTATATAATATTTTGTAGTTTTTTCATTTATATCACCATAATGCCAAGATATACCGGACATCGGTTTCTCCATCACATGTTTTTAAATACCTCACAGTATTCCTCTGTCTATTTTTTTTTAACTATTGAAATTCAATTTAGTTAACATGTAGTGTATTATTAGTTTCAGGGGTGGAATTTAGTGATTCATCAGTTGCATATAACAGCCAGTGCTCATTACATCAAATGTCCTCCTTGATGCCCATCACCCAATTATCCCATCCTCCCACTTCCCTCCCCTCCAGCAACCCTCAGTTTGTTTCCTATTGTTAAGAATCTCTTATGGTTTGCCTCCCTCTCTATTTTCATATTTTATTTTTCCTTCCCTTCTCCTATGTTCATTTGTTTTGTTTCTTAAATTCCACACGAGTGAAATCATATGGTCTTTGTCTTTCTCTGAGTGACTTATTTCACTTAGCATGATACCCTCTAGTTCCATCCACATTGTTGCAAACAGTAAGATTTCATTCTTTTTGATGGCTGAGTAATATTCCAACACAAACACACACACATACACACACACACACACACACACACACACACACGCACACCCCACACATGTTCTTTATCCTTTTATCTGTTGATTGGCATCTGGATTCTTTCCATATTTTGGCTATTGTGGACTTTGCTGCTATAAATATTGGAGTACATGTGCCCCTTCAAATCACTATGTTTGTATTCTTTGGATAAATACCTATTACAATTGCTAGGTCATAGGGTAGTTCTATTTTCAACTTTTTGAGGAACCTCCATACTGTTTTCCAGAGTGGCTGCACCAGTTTGCATTCCCACCAACATTGTAAGAGGGTTCCCCTTTCTCCACATTCTTGCCAACATCTGTTATTTCTGGAGTTATTAATTTTAGCCATTCTGATAGGTGTGAGGTGGTATCTCATTGTGGTTTTGATTTGTATTTCCCTGATGCCAAGTGAATGGTACATTTTTTCATGTGTCTACTAACCATTTGTATGTCTTCTTTGGAGAAATGTCTGTTCATGTCTTCTGCCATTTCTTGACAGGATTTTTTGCTTTTTGGGTGTTGAGTTGATACATTCGTTCTAGATTTTGGATACTAGTCCTTTATCCCATAAGACCATTTCAAATATCTTCTCCCATTCTGTAGGTTGCCATTTAGTTTTGTTGATTGTTTCCTTTGCTGTACAAAAGCTTTTTATCCTGATGAAGTCACAATAGTTCATTTTTGCTTTTGTTTCCCTCTCCTTTGGAGACATGTCTAGCAAGAAGTTGCTGTGGCTGAGGTCAAAGAGATTGCTGCCTATGTTCTTCTCTAGGATTTTGATGGATTCCTGCCTCACATTTAGGTCTTTCATCCATTTTGAGTTTATTTTTGTATTCCTGTGTCTATTTTTTAGCACATTGACCACAATTAAATGAAGAAATTATTGTTTAATATTTTTCTTCACTGCTAAAAATATACTGTTTCATAAGGGCAGAACCACTTTGTCTCACTCATCCCTGAATGTCCAGTTTTCAGAAAAGTGCTTTGCATGAAGTAAATACTCGTTGGATGAATAGTGGAATGCTAAGAAAGCCATTTTTATGTGGATGCATTTTAAACTTTAGCACATTTTAAAAGTCTGCTTTCTGGGGTGCCTGAGTGGCTCAGTTGGTTAAGCGTCTGCCTGCTGGGATTGAGCCCCACATCAGGCTCCCTGCTCAGTGGGGAGTCTGCTTCTCCCTCTGCCTCTTCCCCTGCTTGTGCTGTCTCCCTGTCAAATAAATAAATAAAATCTTATAAAAAAAAAAGTCTGATCTCTCTCCCATGCCCTCCCTGCCCATTTTGATTCATTAATTTAGGGCAGGGCTTATGCTTTTAATTTCTAACAAGCCCAAGAGTGATGGCCAGTCTGCTGGTTTGGGCACCATGGTCTGGACAGCACTTAATCCACATGGTGTTGGATCACTGTACAGCCTAGGTAAAGAAACCAATGGTAAGGTTTGCACTTAAATCACATATCCACATTTAAATCATTGTGGCCTCTGCAGCCCATTTAAGATACTGAGCACAGAGATCAGGTATTTCTGGTGTTCCCATATAAAGAATTAAATTCTGTAGAAGATCACTGTCTCCTGTGTTATGATCACTATCTGCTTAGGCCAACAGCAGAATCAGATAGCCCAAGGGATTATGAATTCCCTGAATACTGATACTCTGGACCATACAGAGCACATATTTCACTCACTCTGTGTCCCTGAGGATGAGGGTACAATGATCCTGATTTTGTATTTCTTCCTTTTGTACCAGTTTTAATCAATCTGTTGGCCACCATTGTCTTCCTCCCTTCTAGCCACTGATTTGTTTCTGAGTTTTGGAGGACAGTTTTTAAAGAATATAAAGCTCATATTCACCTTTTCCCACCATCCACAGATTGATTGCCAAATACCACATGTTAATTCATATCTAAGATTACGTGCTGTGCTATATCCCTTACTGGCACAGTAACTGGCTCATCTGTCTACTGCCACTTCTTGTAATTCTGATAATGTCCAGTTTCAAAGAAATATAAATTCAACTCAACTGCGATATTTCTTTTTTTTTTTTATGTTATGTTAGTCACCATACAGTACATCCTTAGTTTTTGATGTAGCATTCCATGATTCATTATTTGTATGTAACACCCAGTGCTCCATGCAATATGTGCCCTCCTTAATACCCGTCACCAGCCTATCCCAATCCCCCACCCTGCCCCCTCTGAAGCCCTCAGTTTGTTTCCCAGGGTCCATAGTCTCTCGTGGCTCATTCCCCCTTCTGTTTGTCCCCCCTTCATTCTTCCCTTCCTTCTCCTGCCAATCTCCCTGCTATTTCTTATGTTCCATAAATGAGTCAAACCATATGTTAACTGTCTTTCTCTGCTGGATTTATTTCACTTAGCATAATCTCCTCCAGTCCCGTCCATGTTGCTGCAAATGTTGTGTAATCATTCTTCTGATGGTTGAGTAATATTTCATTGTATATACGGAACACATCTTCTGAATCCATTCATCTGTTGAAGGGCATCCTGGCTCCTTCTACAATTTAGCTATTGTGGACAGTGCTGCTATGAACATTGGGGTGCATATGGCCCTTCTCTTCACTACGTGTGTATCTTTGGGGCAAATACTGCGATATTTCTACAGTGATTGACATGTTAGTAGCTGTTTGGAACTGAATGAATTGCAAGTTACTTTACCCACTATTGTGTTGAGGAATGGTTTTCTTAAGTTTTGAGGGAGAAAAAACCATGAGATAATCAAGGAAGTTAAGGGAAAAAAGGTAATAATGCATAAACAGGGAACCCTTACAATTGCTATATGTTCCTCATCCCATTTTTTGAAGGCAAAAGTAGGCTGCAATTCCTGCACTTTGAACATTAAAGAATCTCTTCTGTATCCTTACTATAAGTATCCCTTTTCTGGAGCTGGACTGTGAATGGTTGCCTGTTTCAGAAATCAAGGAAGACAATGGAATAACTGTCTTTTCTCCGGCTAATCTTCAGCTCTTTGGCTTCACTGATTTGGAGCTCTATAATCTGCCATTCCTTCACATATGGACTAGGGCCCTATGGTCAGTGCTGTTCTTCCTAGTCATCAACTGATTTCCCTGGTCCATACAGGGCGCATTTCCTGGAAAGTATCTCCAAGTTTCCAACTTTCTTTAAAAAGGAAGAAAGAAAAAAAAAAAAGCATACTTTTAGCCAGTATGCTCCTTGGCAAATAGACTACTATGAGAAACTAGATTTGGACTTTTCCTTCAAGGTTCTAGTTTGTCTCTTGGTATCATACTTTGTTCTTGGAAATCACAAATTTCTCATTCCTTCAATGAATCTGAAGAAGTCTCTACATATGAAAGACTGTTATGAATCCCAAACCCAAGTCATTGAAAATTTATCACCCAGAGTTCTGAACTGAGAATGTACCTCCTCTCTTTTGTTTATACTTCATACTGGAAGTGATTGTTTCTTCTTGTGAATCCTCTAGCTCATTTCATTCTTAATTTCTAGACTCCTGCCTATTAGTAGATCTCATTGGCTCTTATACAGACTTCAGTAAGTGGGATTTTCCTACATCAATCTTCTCTTCACCTCCTACATTAATCTTCTTACCTCTTTCTCTTTTGGACATTGACAAATTGATGCCTCCCCCTACCCTTAGTTCTTTTCAATACACACATCCACCTTCTTCAACTAAATAGAGCCAGGATAGCACCAGCTCCAAACCACCAAACTTGAAACGAATGACCCTGATTTCCTGGCAGCTTTGTATTGAATAAACAGCTTAGATTTCTATTTTCCCCATGTAATTCACTTTCTCTGAGAAACGTTTTAGAAAGGAGGCATAAGGAGAGCAGTAACAACTGTACTTCTTATCTGTAAAGAGTCCTTGCTAACCAGCACCATTACCAATGTAAAGCTTTTGAATATACTTTTCGGTAAACATTTCTTAGTCGAGGCGCATAAGTGTTCTCATCTAGCAAAAGTCAGCGTGTGATGCAGGATATAAAAGGCCTTAGTTGAAAAAGCACTGGAATAGAGAATGTTACATCACATCTAGATGCTCAGAAAATATTTATTGAATTGGATAACAGGGAGTAAGTCAAGCTCCTTAGAAAAGTACATGGAGATCAAGCTCAGTGTTTCTCTCCAAAAGTTCCCACTCATACATGCACATAACACAAAGTACAGTCATTGCAAGTGGGGGCTGAGATGCCTTTACTTCTTCACTTTCACTCTGTATAAGCAAGGACACCTGTCCTCCTTTGTCTAATACAGTTGATGATAATTTGGGAAATAATACAAAGAAGGTCGCTCCTTGAGGCAAGAAAATATGTCATATTGAACTCTATGGCCACAGTGCCTAGCAATATGTCTGGATTGTAGTAGGGGTATGATGGATACTCGCTGGATCAGAGGAAGACTGGAGGGAAAATAAAAAGCAAAGCCATGAAAGAACTCTCCAAATCACACCCTCTCCGTTCAAATATTCATGAACTGATGAGGCGGAGAAATTGTTCTGCTCTGTTACAATATCTGTCCCCGTTCCCTCTTCCACACATGTAAGCAGCAAGCACTTAACTGTCAGATTGTGACCCTGGGGAAGTCATTCATTTCCACTTGAACCAGCTGTTTCAAATAACTTGTGCATGTTGCGTTTACCAAAGGAAAATTATACCTTTTTTTCCTTTGATTTACTGAGGGATTTTTATTTGGAAAACATTTACTTGTATCTTTCAGCAGCTGTGATAGATTTCACAACAGGCTTCTCACTATGAAAGAGGAACCCCTACAAACTCCTAACCTTCTTCAAGGCCTCTTGGGGTGCCAGGCGAAGGGGAACATGAAAGGATGTGTAAGGGGAGCACATTGTTCTCCTGGAATCAGAACTCATGAGGGGCCACTTCTGAGCACATGTATTGAAAAGCAGCCTGTAGGAAGGGAAGCAGTCAAGGTAGGGTTCAAATATTAGATTCAAAATTTTAAGTTATTGGGTCTTTCTATTCCACCTCCATGAGAACAAATGAGAATAAGATATACCTCTGTACAGTGTATGCAGTGTTTCCAGCACATAAGAGGTGCTCAAAAATTGTAGCTACTGTTTTAATCACTCAGGAAAAAAACCCTGCCCTTTTAAATAAAGAAACAATAAAACTTACATATCGCTAGGGACATCATTAGGGAGCACTTCAGATTGTTTTTCCAGTAGAGGTGGCAGAATCGCACCGAGACCGTAGTACTCCACACTGCACATTCTCTTGCTAGATCCAACTTGTAACAAATAGTTTGCATTTTTAGGGGACAAGTTCTTTGTCTGTGGTACCAAGAAATAGTCACAGCATACAGTACATATTCAATAAGCATGTGTTTAATAAAAGAAATGTGTAGATTAGGAGAATGGACTGTGATAATGATAAGCACTAGTGTGACATTCATTTAGTAAGAACTGACTAGATGAAGACCTTCAGGTTCTATAGAATATAAAAATGAATGATGAAGACACTGCCTTTGCCCTCCAGCATGATTTGGTAGTCAGGGCATATAGGACATGTTCCAGGAAAAGTGAGTCATCTTGTGATTGGAGCATCAGATTTGAGATTGGAGAGATTTGAGATTTAAGGTTAAATATATTTGGAACTGTGAAATGATATGATATAATAAATGACTTTGAATTCTCAGAAACCCAGCAAGAATGTTTGATCCAAAGGAAAAGGCTGATCAGATGGGAGCACTTAGGAGAATACTAAAATAGTCAGGTTTGCTAGTTTTCCAACTTAAAGTACAGGAAATACAAAGAGATGAGTGGCTGTGCTCAGTGATCCATACCCTTACTTTGACCAGAGTTTGTCTGCTTAAAATCAGTTATATATTGAAAAATAAGTAGTCTTGGGAAGAAGGGAGAAGACGACCAGCTCTGACTTACTTGTCAGAGAAAAAACATAGGTCAAATTTGGCATTTACTGAACAATTTCAGTTCAGAGTTTGGTGAGTAATTTTAGGGTAAAAAAGAAGGAAAACCAAAAGATGGTCATGAGAAGCCCATGCTGTAGAGATGAGATTAATCCAGGGGAAAAATGCAAGAGGAAAACTGGCTTAGATGAAAAGACAAACAATTGTAGACATGAACCAAAGTGAAGTCAGTGAACTTGCCAGGAGTAGAACAAGTGACTTCACAAGTGAAACACTGCAACACAGGGATTCTCCAAAAGTCGCCCACAGACTTCTGCCAAATTGAATTGATCAGAATTGACTTGGCAACTTTAAAAACTACAGATTCTTGGGCCTTTGCCTTTTGAGATTCTAATTCAGTAGCTCGAATTCAGTAAGGCAAGGAAAGCCGTATTTTTTCTAAAGGTGCTGCTGTTTTTTGGTGGGTAGCCCTTTGGGCAGAATCACTGGTCTACTTCAGTGTCCTGGGATGTCTGCATGGATTTGGGTCTAATTTGGGGCCTGGAAAAACCACTAAACAAATAACTAAAGGAAGAAACTATAAAAATGAGATCCACCAGTTTTTTGGGTTTTGTTTTTTTTTTCCCCCATTGACGCTTTTTTGTTATTCACTCCTAATGATTAAAAAAAGAGAGAGAAATTCCAGCCCTGACAAGCTGAAGGTTTGTTTTGGTTCATGTGGTCCTTTCAAGGAGGGGAGCAAGGGGCGCCTGGGTGGCTCAGTCATTAAAAGTCTGCCTTCAGCTCAGGTCATGATCCCAGGGTCAGATTGAGCCCCCACGTTGGGCTCCCTGCTCAGCAGAAGCCTGCTTCTCCCTGTCCCTCTCCCCCTGCTTGTGTTCCCTCTCTTGCTGTCTCTCTCTCTCTGTCAAATAAATAAATAAAATCTTAAAAAAAGAAAAAAAGAAAAAGGAGGGGAGCAATACTCCATTTCCTATACGGAAAAACTTCCCCTCCCCCGCTGAAGCCAAGATATCATATTTCTTCTTGTAAAGGAAATTTAAACATGAAAATTAAGGACACTCACCATTTTAGCATTTGAGGTAACTGTAAATATCACATGGTCCAACTATTTCATTTAAGGAAACTGAAAATGTCAAAGGAATTCTCTGATTTGTCTTCTAGTTTGAAAGCTACTTAGAGGCCAGGATGATTTCTTCTTTACTTTTGTATTCTCTGTGCCTATTACATTCAGGCTCATCAAAGGGGATTCAAAAAGAGTGGGAAATGTTTCAGATTTTCCTTCAAACTTTGAAGATATTTGCAGGGTTTGATTGAGTGATAGTGAGCAATATAATAATATTATATAATTATGTAATTTATATATAATATATATAATATATAATAAGTATTATAATAGGTAATCTATACATTTATAGAGAAACTTCCAATTTGCAAAGCACCCTCACAAATATTATCTCATTTAATTTACGAAACAACACAATGTGGTGATTCCAACAGATATTGGTTTCTTCTATTGGTAGATGAGGAAATTGAAACACAAAGGATTAATCAGAGACATTTGGGCTGAGTTACTTTTCTTGCATTTGGGAAGTTTTTATATTCCCCTTGGTTACATAAAAATCAATGTGGGAGGAGGACAGAAGGGATGCTTTGCAACTTTTTTAAATGGCTGAGAAAGACCATCTTTGAGAAGAGCCCATGTGATGGTATTACAAGCAACACACTGAGCCGTGCCATTGAAAGTGATTCTGGATGGGCTACTAACTGACTTCAAGCAACTCCATTTTGCTTTTGAACTACATTTTTATCTTGGTGAAGACAAAGAACACAGCATTTTCAGTCTGCCTTAGCAGCTCTTAGATCCATAATAGCCCAATCCAATTAAAGGCCTATTCACTTTCACCATTACCATTACACTAGGTTGCTCTGCAAAGATAAAAGTAAGTTGAGCAAGGCAAATCCCATCTGAAGATGAGCAATTCTGCCCATTTATTGACATCATCCTTGTCTTTTGTAGATTGGCTTGGCATTCATTTCATGGGGCTTTCAGGAGTGATTGTTTGCTAAGTGAATGAAAGAAAAATTGAAAGCATCAGTGTTTGCCTGACCTAAGACTTACATGGCAAAAGCTATGACCAAACAGCAAATTAATGGATACATTGGTCACAAACCATAGAGGCAAATGTTTGGAATGTCTTAAAAGTTTAACACATATTTTACACTCCATTGGGGACCTTTAAAAGCTTTGACCTTAGCCCATAGCAATCTGGGGCAAAAGGAAGGAAAATTAAGTCTTAGCTACACATCTAACAAACTGAATTTAGGACTGCTAATGTGAAATAGTTATTTAAGCCAGCATAACAGAATATGATGATCCATGGCCTAGAGAGGGGGACGTGAGTTCTAGATGTTACCAGTAGTTATCAGTGTGCTCATCCTAAATAATTTGAGCACCATTGGGTTTGATATAGAAGACCAAGGCAAAAGAATTGTTCTGTAGTCACAACACCTGGGATAGGATTGTAAAATCTATGAGGAACCCCTCACCCTACGGAATGTAGCTAAATTATGCACAAACCCAAACATTGATATTATGCCTGTGACCTAAAGCTGAAACCACAAACTTTATTATTAGCCCTTTCTCTGGAGACTTCCTAGATCAAGCTAATTCCTAACTGAGAGATAAGCTTAAATCTCATTTATCATAGACATTCTGGCAACATGTGAAACCCAGGTTCTCAGGGAGGCCAGGAAAAATGCAAATTCCAAGTCTTAAAATCCTTCATCATGTCAAAGTTCTGGCCTCAGTGCGTTCCCTTGTTCTTAATCTTAACCCACCCTCTGGAGACAAATGAAGAGGGAGTGGGAGTAGGGTGGAATGCATGTAAAAGGGATTATTGAAATTTTAGAATAATATCTGACAAAATGCCAGGTATATAAAAATGTTAAAGTTTAGTTAGTATTATTATTATTGTTATCACTATTATCATTCTCATCACCAGCAGCAGCAGCCCCAGCAAAACCATCTTAAAGGCTAAAAGGTAATTTTATCAACTGAGTTAGCAACTTTGAATGTAGTCTCTGTTCTCAAATGACCCAGTATGAACTTTGCATCTACACGGACATAAATTAAAGGCACAGTGTCTTCAGCTGGAAAATCTAGGGCATATGATCCTATCAAACAAGACCTGCCCCTCCTCCATGCAAAATATCAAAGCGTCANCACGGACATAAATTAAAGGCACAGTGTCTTCAGGCCTGGAAAATCTAGGGCATATGATCCTATCAAACAAGACCTGCCCCTCCTCCATGCAAAATATCAAAGCGTCAAGATAAGCTGCACATCCCCATTCCTGTAACTGACACCCAGTTTTTCTGAAGCACAGATGAATGACACCCAGGCGTTCATGTGAACAAACCGAATAGGTTAAACTGGCTGTTTAGCCTCAAACAATTCCCTCAAAAAGAAAGATGAGACTCAGTTTTTCAAACCGTACTAGGTACCCTATGGCCACCAGTCAGCTCGGAAGCACTGTCAAGCTGTACCCTGCAACTCATATAGGTCCCACTTGGGGAAAGGGCAACAATGGTAAAAAACAAAAACTCTTTCCAGGAACACCATGTGAACCCTTGAGAATGCAATTTTTGTGTAGAAGTCAGACATTAATTTGCCTTTCTTCTAAAAACATGGCAACTGCCCTTTAGGGGTCATAAACCCTCAAGTATTTAAGGAAACAGCACCAGGAAGTCATGTAGTCCTCAGATGACTACAGAGATCTCTTTAAGGTAAGATTGCCCTGGTTTGCTAAGGGAGCTTCTTGGAGGGAAAACCAAAGGTATTTCTATTTTTTTGTACCTTGCAGACAGTTATCCTGATGGTAGGGGCCATCCACTTAGATAAACTGGTCAAAATGTATCCCTGAAATGCATGAAAGTCAGATTCAACATGCTGGCCAGGGTTGTTGTAGATGACCAAATTACCCTAGAATTTTTCCTTGCAAAGCAATTTAACGCAATCACTAAGACATATTTCTCTACCTGGATTAATGCTGTGGGCCAAATGGAAAAGTCAAAACAGACTCTTAAGGAGAAACTCACTTGACTTTTCAAGTTAGACAGTGATAATTTTTGGATTTGTTCAACTTGTTGGGTCCAGGACCTGAGGAGTGTGGTTAAGGTTGCCATTGTAGGCTGACCTCATCCTGATGCTTGGATTTCTGTTGATATAAGCCTTTATTCAATGCTATATGAGAAAAATTGAACTGATTTATTTATAGACAAAGCCTTTTGTATTAATTGGAGCAGCAGTGGATTATCATATTTATGGGAACATTTCTGGAAGCCAAGACAATGTAGGACTGAGGTGTAAATATCCTGGGAAGATAATTTTCCATGTGCTCCTCATATTTCCACATGTCTTACAAGCAGAGCTACTGACTCCTTTTGTTTTATACTATCTTTTCAAGGATATTTATAGAGCAAACAGCCTTGGAAGATAGAGATAATACCTCCCTCTAGAGAAAAGTGCAGATTTATTTGCTACCATATAGTAAAGATTGTCTCTGTCCTGGGCAAAAATCAAGTAGCTTCATTGCCCATTATCAAAGATTTGGGTTCTCTAAGCTGGGATTCCTGTGGTACAAACACACACTGCGTATGTAGATGTCACATAGCATTCTGTGAGTCATTCTATGGGATTCGAGGTTCTGAGAACAGCACAAATGTGGATACTCTAGACACTGCTATTGCTGTGAGTAATTAAGTTCTTCTTCTCTGATCCAGGAGTCTTCTGCCTTTTGCCACCTTCCATGAAATTGTGACAGGCTAACTTTATTTTGCAAGTGATATACAGTCTCAGGCTCTTCAGAGTTCTTGACAGAGGGTGGGAGGGTGGCAGAATTATGGGGATAAATGTCCTTATTTTTTTTTTTTTTTGCATTTTATTTCATTTTGTGATAGCTAATTGTTTGTAATGATAATTAACAGATATTCTTAAAAGATTCAGTCTCCAATGTGGAGGCTGATTTACCCTGAGATCACCAAGTGTAGCTTTTCTTTCTCATTAGGAAAATAATCGCATTAACAAATTGTGACTATTTTCTACTAGTTTTAAATAAATTAAGTCAGAATATATGCCAGTGACTAGAGACAGATTCGTAAGAAAATATGTAATATCTGTAAATATTCTACTAAAACTCCTTTGCTTATAAAACATGCATATTTATAAGGATGGAGTAGGCTTATGCTGAGACCACAAATAACCCTTAAAATATTAGTGGCATAAGACATAAAATTTATTTCTCGCTCACACAAATTTTGCTGACAACTCCCCAAGCAGATTGCCTTATGCAGTGAACTCAGCCATCCATGTTGCTAGGTCCAGGCTCTCCATTTCTGCTTCCACAATTACTTCCAAGGGGGAAGAGATTGTTGGAATATTGCAGAGGGGTTTTTCACTGCCTCAACATGAAAGTGACACATGCCAATTCCACTCACAATCCGTTGGCCACAATTAGTCATATGACCCCGGCCAAACAAACAGGAAACTGAAAAGTGTAATATTTCATATGTTTAAGAAAAATAGTGCTTTCTGGGGTGCCTGGGTGGCACAGCGGTTAATCGTCTGCCTTCAGCTCAGGGCGTGATCCCGGCGTTATGGGATCGAGCCCCACATCAGGCTCCTCTGGTATGAGCCTGCTTCTTCCTCTCCCACTCCCCCTGCTTGTGTTCCCTCTCTCGCTGGCTGTCTCTATCTCTGTCGAATAAATAAATAAAATCTTTAAAAGAAAAAAGAAAGAAAAAAAGAAAAATAGTGCTTTCTAATTTTCCATACAAAATTTTTACAAAATTACTTTTGTATCCCATTAGCAAAAGAAAGTCACGATTAGGTCTTTATTGGTTCCCACTGTCGACATGGGGAAAATAAACATACATAACCAAAAAAATACCTTCCCTATAGAATGGTCAGCTAGTTGTCCCTGAATGGGATGAGCTGCAGGCATTGTAAAAACTCCTCTTACATCCTTCTATGAGATAATCTAACAAATAATGCCAACTCTAAGCCTCAAAAATATTTGGATAAATATTTCAGAGACTGTTTTAAGTGTACTTCATATACGTTATCTCATTAAATCCTCACAAAACTGACAAGTAAGGTTTTTTTTTTATGATTTTCATTTTGAAAATGAGGAAAAGTAGTTAAAGAGAGGTCAAGTTCCTTGCACTTGGATTTAAAGCCAGTGGGGGATACTAGCAGTTTAGCTCTTGATTCAAGGCTCTTCACCACCTCTATCTACTGCCCCCTTGTAATACTAGTGTATTATTCAGAAATGCATTTCACAGGAACTACCAAGTGATTCCTATCTCTTAAAATCCTGTAAATTCTATCTTATTGTTTAAAAAAAGAATGAGCTACGTGCTCTCTCTCTCTCAAATAAATAAATAAACTCTTAAAAAAAAAAAAGAATGAGCTAAGTTAGGTCTGGTTCCAAATGTATGGACAGATCAAATTTTAGCAAATGAATATGCTAGAATATGGGGTAATTTTGAGAGTGAAGGGAACAAAGACTTTGTGGTCAATCTGGATTCATTTTTTGCTCCATTTTACTTCATAATTTGCATCATGAAGACTGATGAGACACTTTGGAATTTAGTTATTGGCTGATATTTGCCTTATTTCCAGACTGCATAGGAAACCTATCCGTATTTTAAAACCATCTTTCAAAATATAATTGTGTCAGGCATGATTATATTTTGGGTAGTATTCATAAATTAGTGAATTATACTGGCAACAATGTTTAAATTTTACTAATTTTAAAAATATAGGGTAATATATTGGCCATATGTTAAATAATAATGATTTTTTATAACACAACATATTTTCAAAGGAGTTTTATGTCTATTATCTGACTTAGGGTTTCAAACATATGGTTAGTAAGGTAAAATATATATTGTTACCACTATAATAGGGATGGAGAAATTATGGCAGAAGTTAAATGGCTTTATTTATTTTTAACACAAATTAACCATATTCCCTTTATGGCAGGTTAGGTGACAAAGAATGAAATGAGATCTTTCTTAGATGTCAAAGAATGTGTAGTCTCCAGAAGGTAGAACAGTGAGTCAGTGATGAGATTAAACGGAATCAAATATAATTTGATTAAGGTCCCGTTAGGATAATATTCTGATGCTTTGGTTCTGACCTAGTTCAATTAGATATGAACACAGAGAGAAGTTACAATTCAAACTGGTTTGGTTCATGGTTCAATTAATTATTAGTATCTTTAGACGATCTAGTGCATTCATGATCTTTACCCAGTTTTAGACGCATGGCTTGGTTGTAAGCAAGTTGCTAGTTAAATTGGAGCACATTTAGGAAGGAAATGGAAGGAAATAGTAGTTATTTTTTAAGAGGCTATTATGTGTATGTTTCTATATCACATCATCTTTATTAGCTCTGGGAAATTCCTGTCATTATTAACATTTACAGATAAAAACTTAAAACATTAAGTTGGTTAAGTGTCCCAATTAGAATTGGTGAAAATTAGAATTGTTCTAATTTGTTCATAATTTTTATGACTTTGATGCTCATATGACTTTGTGGTACAGTGTATGACCTTTGCGTGTTTAAGAGTGTGTCCATTCTTTATGGGCAACTATTTCTGATTAACTTTCTATTTGTTTTCACTTAATGAGAATATTCTCTATGCAGAACCTTATGTCATATTTCATGTGCCCAAATAAGACAGAGTAAAGACTTTGTCAAGAAACTTCTTTAAAAACATATAGTTTAGTTTATGATTTTAATAGCACGCTAAACTGTTTTCTGTTTTTTTTTTTTTATCTTTTCATGACGATGCTCATATCTGTATACACTGGTAATCTCTTTCCAATCTTATCTGTTTATTGTCATACAAATATGGTCCAGATATTATGGAAGATGCCTGAAGTCCCAATTCAAATTCAATGGAAAAGTGATTTAGGATAAGAAAGGAATATAGAATTCATAATTCTACATCTGGATTTAGGAGAATTACCATTTAGATTCAGTGCTGACCCTGACTCAGGAGATTTGTCTTGATATTAAGAAAGCTTTTTGTATTACCATCATCCCTTCAAGCTAGGGCATTATTGCATCTTTCAAAAAATTGCAAACTAATAAAATCCGGGGGAATTCATCAAGTTTCTAGAGAGTTTGAATTCCACACGTGCAAACTGTCAGCTTTAAGTAAGTCATGCAAAACTCTGTTTAAATGGTTCAGCCTTTCCCTGAATATGGGAAATGGGAAATGTTATTCTGTAGTTAGAATAAAATGGTTTGAATGGTGAGGAATAGATTAAACCTGCTCACAGTCACTGAGCAGAGATAATAAGAGATGATTTGAAAGTGGAAATAGTCATTCGTGATGGGCCTCGCTGTTAACACACTAGCATGTGTGAAAGGATTAGAGAGCATGGGTGAAACCAGTGAGCATTCCTCCATCTCTGTAAATCAAGCATTCGTCAGAGGTTTCTTCCTGCTAGAATTTCTCATACTTGCCCCGAGTTCCATTCCCCAGCCAGCCCACAAGGGGCACAGAGTAGAAAGAACAGAAATACATCAGTAAATGCAAATTGAGAAACTGTATGGAAAAGGTCCCCTGAAGAGATCTTAGCGGGGTGATTCCTAACTGACAACCAAAACTCAGTTAAGAGAATGCTGAAGGCATGTTACTTTAAATACATGGGGCAGAGAGGTTCCGTGTGCAGTTTGGAAATTACAGCTGAATTACAGCCCTGTTCCTGTCCTTTTCTATGCTTTGTGTTAGCCTGATTGGACAAGTTACTTAATTTGTTTGAGTCAGTTTTCTCATTTGTGACTAAATGATAAGGGTAATATATATCTCATCATGAATTGAATTAGGCCATACAAATGTGTAGCACACTGCCTGGTCCATAGTAAGCACTCAATGAATGTTATTTAAAATTCAAGATCAAAAAACTCTTACCAATCTTAAATGCTTTGGGGNTAAGGGTAATATATATCTCATCATGAATTGAATTAGGCCATACAAATGTGTAGCACACTGCCTGGTCCGTAGTAAGCACTCAATGAATGTTATTTAAAATTCAAGATCAAAAAACTCTTACCAATCTTAAATGCTTTGGGGACTATTTGATTGCAGAAGCAGTATGTTTACCACTATTTTAAATAGTTCCCTAATCAGTATTTGTTAAATTCTTACCTAGTTCTGTTTTTCTATAGCTGAAACCCTAAAGTCCCCAGACAATGAAGATAAGATAAACTTCCCTAGAAAACATCTAATTTTCCCCATGCCATAAAACCAATTAAGTTTCCACACCTGGAGGCTTTTATATCTTACCATTTGCAAAATATGGGGCTTCTCTGACAGTTCTCCATGCCACAAGCCCCCCCACCCCGCTCTACTGGGGGTGGGGGGGAGACGACACATTTTGCAATTGCCTTTTTGTAATTCTCCTTGCCTCTTTTAGACTACCTTTTAGTGTAATATGCTTCCTGTGACTGATAAATTGTTCTTGTCTGTATGCACTGGTTAATTACTTTCCAAAGCATCTGTTGCTTGTCAGGCAAATATGTTCCACGTTTTTGTAAAAATGGCTTTTCTTTCTGGAAAATTCATTTAAGACATTCTGTAATACAAGGAATAAGAAGATAAAGTCCCGGCCACTTGTTAGGCACATATTACCTGTCAGCTACTTGTCTAATAATTTCTTTCATTCCTCTTAGAACCCTGTCAAACAGGTATTATTATACCCATTTTACAAGCAAAAGAAAGAATTGTAGAAATGAAATAATTTACCATATAAATTGAACTTGAATCTAGGTCTGTATTGCTCTAACATTCTTAGGGCAGTGTTTTCCGTTTTGATATTTGGATTGTGGGAATCATATAATGGAAACATATTGTTCCCTTGTATAAAATGACAGTGAATAGCTATGAGCACAATCACTATCACAACCACTATTTAAAATCCACAATAAATGTACATTACAGAACATCACTCTCAAGCAAGAGGTTCTGTAGGCAAGAAGGAAGTATGGGAGTAAAAGAAGTGTGATAGGCAAAAGTCAGTGGTCTCCAGGATTCCCACCTCTCCTGTATGATCCCCTCACCTTGCATGTGGGTGGGACTTGTGACTATGATGAGTCATTACACCTATGACTA
Organism: Ailuropoda melanoleuca; assembly: GCF_002007445.2. Classification (NCBI taxonomy): domain Eukaryota; kingdom Metazoa; phylum Chordata; class Mammalia; order Carnivora; family Ursidae; genus Ailuropoda; species Ailuropoda melanoleuca. The sequence continues at coordinate 70,989,757 of NC_048233.1, read as the reverse complement.
TGATACATAATATATCAGAAGGGATATTTCAGATGTAATTTAGGTTCCCTAATCAATTGACATTGAGTTCATTAAAAGAGGTTATCCTGACCAGAGGGCATTATGCTAAGTGAAATAAGTCAATCAGAGAAAGACAATTATCGTATGATTTCACTCATAGGTGAAATTTAAGAAACAAAACAGAGGATCATAGGGGAAGGGAGGAAAAAATAAAATAAGATGAAATCAGAGAGGAAACAAACCATAAGAGACTCTTAATCATAGGAAACAAACTGAGGGTTGCTGGAGGAGAGGGGAGTTGGGGGATGGGGTAACTGCATGATGGGCATTAAGGAGAACACATGATGTAATGAGCACTGGGTGTTATATACAACTGATGAATCATTGAATTCTACCTCTGAAACTAATAACACACTATATGTTAATTAATTGAATTTAAATTATTAAATAAAAAAAATTTAAAAAGAGATTATCCTGGATGGGCCCGACTTAACCAGGTAAGCCTTTAGAGGAGATCAGATAAATTCAAAATGCCAGAGACTGCTCCTGCTTGCACTGAAGAAGAAAACAACCATGTTGTGAACTGAACATGAAGAGAGCAAGAACACAAGGCCAGCCTCTAGGAGCTAAGGGCCTTCCCTGGCCAATGGCCAGCAAGAAAATGGACACTTTATTCCAATAGACGCAAGAAACTAAATTCTGCTAATATTCACTCAGTTTGGAAGAGAACCCCTGAACCTTAGGTAAGTTTACACTTTGATTTCAGCTTGATGAAACCCTGAGCAGAGGACCCAGGTTATCTATGCCTAGACTTTTAACTTACAGAAATTGTAAGATTTATCTATATATCTCTATCTCTATCTATCTGTCTATCAATACTGATAGGTAGTATCTATCAATATAGATAGAACTATCAATACTGATGGATAGTATCTATCAATATAGATAGATAGATAGATAGATAGATAGATAGATAGATAGATATAGACAGACCTATTTAAACTGCTAAGTTTTTGGTAATTTGTTACACTTTTAACTTAGAGAAATTGTAACATATGTCTATTGACAGATAGATAAAGATATATAGAGATAGATAGATGATAGATTTAAACTGCTTGCTAAGTTTTTGGCAATTCGTTACACAGTAATAGAAAACTAATACATTAAATTGAATGGCAAATGAGTGATAGATGGTAGGTACTATAAAAATAAATCAGTTTCTGGGGAAGAGATGATAATTTTGTTGCAGAAAAATCTTCAACTCAGTGGGGATTGATGCTGTATACCAAACTTCCCTTCTACTTTTCTCTGTAATATATCATCTTCTTAGGTTGGTTTCCCCAGAAGTAGACTCTAAGACNGGGGAAGAGATGATAATTTTGTTGCAGAAAAATCTTCAACTCAGTGGGGATTGATGCTGTATACCAAACTTCTGTTCTACTTTTTTCTGTAATATATCATCTTCTTAGGTTGGTTTCCCCAGAAGTAGACTCTAAGACAAAAAAAATATGTGCACAAGATTCCCAGAAAAAGTCAGATAGAAAAAGAAAAGACAAACAAAGGGGACATTTCTGACAAAAATCTCAGCTGTACCTGAATTTTATACAGGTAAGCTGGAGTATAATTGCACCTTGAAGTTTACCCTTACTTGGGACAAGAAGTTTGGACTTTCATATTTGACAGTGTCCAGTCATTGGCTAATTGTATCATGATGCTGGCATTACCGGCTCACTACAAGTATGAGGAAAAACAAAAGCAACTCCAGTAATTCAAGGGCATTCCTTGAAAGAGAGACATAAAAGAGAATAGTTAAAAGAAAAACAGAAAGAGATGGACTTCTGGCTTCCAGTTCAGCATGTAAGAAGCTTGGAAGTCACCATTCTGTCTTAACAAGAAGTGATATCTGAACAAATGGAAAAATCAACGGCTCTTTTAGATCCGTAAGAGATGTGAGGTCATGAGGCAAACCAATGCCTTCAAAATTGGAGAGAATGGCAAATACAGAGAATCACAATTTATCAGAGCAGAAACTTCTGTGGGGACTACTAATGTCAGAGTAAGAAACCCTGAACTATAATTTGATGAACTTCTGCCTATATCTATCAAAGATATTAAAACAGTAATAAATAATTTTCCAAAATAGAAAGCACCAGGGCCAGATGGATTCTCTGGTGAATTCAAGGAATCCAAACATGTAAGGAAAAAATTATACCAATTTTCCATTATAGTCAAACACATCAAAATGCGTGTATTAAATATGTGCATTTTTTGTATATCAATTATAACTCAGCAAAGCTTTGAAAAGATTATATACTAGGTACATTTTAAAAAAGAAGCACAGGGAATACTTCCTCACTCATTTTATGAGGACAGCATTATCATAATACCAAAAGCAGACAAAGACATTGCAAGAAAAGAAAACTGTAGACCTACATGTCTCATCAATATATATGCAGAGGACCTCAGCAAAATACTAGCAAATCAAATTCAGTGGTACATAGAAAGAATTATAGAACACAACCAAATGAAATATATCCCAGTTATGCAAGGGTAGTTCAACTTTAGAAATCAATCAATGTAATACATCAGAAGGCTAAAGAAGAAAAATCACATGATCATATCAGTAGATGCCAAAAAGCATTTAACAAAATCCAAACACCCATTAATGATTTTAAAAAATCCAACACCCACTTATTATAAAAGTTTGTAGAAAACTAGGAACATAGGGGAACTTCTTCAATTTGATAAAGAATATTTACAAAACCCCCACAGTTGTTATCAGACTTTCTTATGAGAAACTCAAAGTTTTCTTAGGAACCAGGCAAGATTAGGAACCAGGCAAGGTTGTGAGATACAATGTTAATATGTAAGTCAATCACTGTCTTATATACTAGCAAAGAACAAGTGGATTTTGAAAGTAAAAACACAATACCATTTACATTAGCACTGCCCCCAAAAGAGTAATACTTAAGTACAAATCTATCAAAACATGTACAAAATCTATGATAAAAACTATAAAACTCTGATGAAAGAAATCAAAAGAGAACTAAACAAATGGAAAGGTATTCCATGTTCATGGATAGGAAGACTCAATATTGCTAAGATGTCAGTTCTTCCTAACTCCATCTATAGATTCAAAGCAATCCCAATCAAAATCCCTGTGAATTATTTTGTGAATATCATCAAATTGATTCTAGAGTTTATATGGAAAGCAATGATAGCCACAGTAGCCAACACAATATTGAAGAAAAAGTTGAAGGACTGACACTACCCAACTTCAGGACTTACTGTAATGCCACAGTAATCAATACGGTATGGGATTGCCAAAAACATAGACAAATAGATTGATAAGACAGAATAGAAAGGCCATAACTAGACTCACATAGATATAGTTAACTTATCTTTGACAAAAGAACAGAGGCAATACAATGGAAAAAAAAAATGGTGCTGGAATAACTGGTCATCCACATGAAAAAAAAAATCTAGAAACAGATCTTAACATTCTTCCCAAAAATTTACTCAAAATGGGTTAAAGGTCTAAACATAAAACAAAAAATAATAAAGCTCCTAGAAGATAACATAGTAGAAAATCTAGATGATCTTGGGTTTGTCAATGACTNAAATAAATAAATAAAATCTTTAAAAATAAATAAATAAAATAAAATTCCCTAATAGAAGTGCTTTTGCTACATCCCATAAGTTTTGGTTTATTGCTTCCATTTTATCTGGGTATATTTGCCTTATGCTTTATCCCCTTTTTAAGGTTTTATCCTGATTTAGGACATATCCAACATTCAGGAATTGAAAGGCTCTCTCTCTTTCTTCCTGTGGAATAGAAATTTAGGGTTAAGATGGCGGAGGAGTAGGGGACCCCTTTTTCAGCCGGTCCCCTGAGTTGAGCTGGATAGGTACCAGACCAGCAGGAACACCCACAGAATCAGCCTGAGACGCAGGAAGATACATCTGGATCTCTACAAATGAACATCTCCAGCACTGAGTATTGAGGTAGGAAGCGGGGAGCCATGAAACCGCGCACAGATATCGGAGGATAAACAGAAGGGGGAGGGAGCCGCCATGTCAGGGCGCCGGGAGCAGTAGCCACCTGCACGGGGGAGCGGACAGACCACGGACGGCACCCGCGAGACAGCAGACTGAGAACGGGAGCTCCGGGAGTGCACGCAGGGCGGGAGGCTGGCGGGCCACCTGCACTGGGGAGCGGGCGGACCACGGACCCGCACCCTGGAAACAGCAGACTGAGTCCATGAGCCGGGAGCATGCGCCACCAAGCATCTCACGGAGCTCCGGAGCTCCGGTGTGCTCACTGGATTCAGGCTGAGACCGGGAGCTCTGGGAGCGTGCACGGGGAGGCTGGCGGCTGGCGGCTGGAGGGCCACCTGCACGGGGGAGCAGGCGGACTCGCGGTCAGCACCCACGAGACACCAGATGGAGACCAGGAGCTCCGGGAGCCCGCGCGGGGCGGCTGGCGACTGGCGGCTGGCGGGGTTGGAAACACAAAGGGCAGACATGCGCCGGCCCTGGAAGTGAGGGCTGGGACGCCGGGTGTGGGGCGCAGAGCCTGGGATGCTGCAGGGTTGAGCAGCACCAACAGAAACAGAGTTAAAGTGGCCAGAACATCAGTGGAGAACGATCCGCGATCCCTCTGTTCTGAGACAGAGGCTGAATTTCAGCCGCTGCTGCTCTGACTCTCAGAAGAGGCACAGCAAACCGCCGGGGAAAGCCACCAGAGAAAAAAGCCCGGAAATACTGGCTCACAGGGCGCCCATCCCCATCCCCCCTCGCAGGGGACAGGGAGACTCTACCCAAACAGGGTTTTCTGAGCACCCGCCAGCAGGCCTCTCCCCCAGAAGGCCGGCTGAAAAATCAAGAAGCCCACAACCTGGAGCGCCAGGGTGGTGCAGTCATTAAGCTCCAGTCTTTGGATTAGGGTGTGATCACAACGTTCTGGAAAGGAGTCCCTCATCAGCCTTCTCCACCGGGAGCCTGCTTCTTCCTCTCCCACTCCCCTGCTTGGGTTCCCTTTCTTGCTGACTGTCTCTCTCCCTCAAATAAATAAATAAAATCTTTAAGGAAGAAGCCCACATCCCTAAGATCTCTATAAAACAAGGGCGCACGGCCTGGGTCCCAGTCAACACTTGGGCTCTGGACAACCCTGCAATCTCTCTTCATCAGAATGACGAGAAGGAGAAGTCCCCCCCAGCAAAGAAAAGATAATGAGTCTGTGGCCTCTGCCACAGAATTGGCCTCGGCCACAGAATTAATACATATGGATGTATCCCAATTATCAGAAATGGAATTCAGAGCAACAATGGTCAAGATGATGAGTAAACTTGAAAAAAGCATCAGAGAAAGCGTTGCTGAGAATATAGAATCCCTAAGGGCAGAAATGAGAGCGAATCTGACAGAAATTAAAAA
>NC_048233.1:70982771-70983639 GCF_002007445.2 Ailuropoda melanoleuca | reverse complement strand
CAGTCAAAACTAGAGGCTCTGACGGCCAGGGTCACCGAGGCAGAGGAACGCGTTAGCGAATTGGAGGATGGGTTAGTAGAAGAAAAAACGAAAATAGAAGCTGGTCTTAAAAAAATCCACGCCCACGAATGTAGATTACGGGAGATTACTGACTCTATGAAACGATCCAATGTCAGAATCATCGGCATCCCTGAAGGGGTGGAGAAAAACAGAGGTCTAGAAGAGATATTTGAACAAATTATAGCTGAAAACTTCCCTAATCTAGCAAGGGAAACAAGCATTCATGACCAAGAGGCAGAANCCAAGAGGCAGAGAGGACCCCATCCAAGCTCAACCAGGACAAACCTACGCCACGGCATGTCATAGTGCAATTCGCAAATATTAGATCCAAGGATACAGTATTGAAAGCGGCCAGGGCAAAGAAATTTCTCACGTACCAAGGCAAAGGTATCAGGATTACGTCAGACCTGTCTACAGAGACCTGGAATGAGAGAAAGGCTTGGGGGGGCATTTTTAAAGCTCTTTCAGAGAAAAACATGCAGCCAAGGATCCTTTATCCAGCAAAGCTGTCATTCAGAATTGATGGAGAAATAAAGACGTTCCAAAATCGCCAATCATTAACCAATTTCGTAACCACGAAACCAGCCCTACAGGAGATATTAAGGGGGGCTCTATAAAGGTAAAAAAGCCCCAAGAGTGATACAGAGCGGAAAGTCACAATCGATACAAACAATGACTTTACTGGCAACATGGCATCATTAAAATCATACCTCTCAGTATGCAGTCTCAACATTCATGATTTAAACTCTCCCATAAAACGCCACAGGGTTGCAGATTGGATAAAAAGACATGACCCATCCATTTGCTG
>NC_048233.1:70900355-70982671 GCF_002007445.2 Ailuropoda melanoleuca | reverse complement strand
GAAGAGAAGGGCCATATGCACCCCAATGTTCATAGCTGCATTGTCCACAATAGCCAAATCATGGAAGGAGCCGAGATGCCCTTCAACAGATGACTGGATTTAGAAGGTGTGGTCCATATATACAATGGAATGTTACTCAGCTATCAGAAAGAACGAATTCTCAACATTTGCTGCAACATGGACGGCACTGGAGGAGATAATGCTAAGTGAAATAAGTCAAGCAGAGAAAGACAATTATCATATGATTTCTCTCATCTATGGAACATAAGAACTAGGATGATCGGTAGGGGAAGAAAGGGATAAAGAAAAGGGGGGTAATCAGAAGGGGGAATGAAACATGAGAGACTGTGGACTATGAGAAACAAACTGAAGACTTCAGAGGGGAGGGGGTGGGGGAATGGGATAGACTGGTGATGGGTAGTAAGGAGGGCACGTATTGCATGGTGCACTGGGTGTTATACACAACTAATGAAGCATCGAACTTTACATCAGAATCCGGGGATGTACTGTATGGTGATTAACATAATATAATAAAAAAAATCATTAAGAAAAAAAAGAACTGTTACCCAAATATCCAAAGAAGTTTTAAAACTTAACAGTAAGAAAATAATCAAGCCAATTAAAAGGTGGGCCAAGGACCTTAACCTCACCAAAGGAAGTATACAGATGGCAAATAAGCATATGAAAAGAAAAGATGTTCCACAGCATATGTCATCAGAGAAATGCAAATTAGAACTGTACCACTACACACCTATTAAAATGGTCAAGATCTGGAACTCTGAGAACACCAAATCCTAGTGAGAATGTAGAACAACAAGAACTCTCATCCATTGCTTGTGGGAATGAAAAATGGTTCGGCCACTTTCGAAGATAGTTTTTAAGTTCCTTACAAAACTATATACACAAATAATGAATCATGGAACATTATATCAAAAACTAAGGATATACTGTATGGTGACTAACATAACATAATAAAAATTATTATAAAAAAAAGTTCCTTACAAAACTAAGCATACTCTTACCATATGATCCAGTAATCATGTCCTTGGTATTTACCTAAAGATGTTGAAAGCTTATGTACATATAAACATTTGTACATGGATGTTTATAGCAGCTTTATTCATAATTGCCAACACTTGGAAGCAAGTTTGCCTTTCAGTAGGTGAATAGATGAACTATGATATAGCCAAACAATGGACTATTTCTCAATGCTAATTGGAAATTTTCGTTACAAGAGATAAAATAATTTGACTAAGTGTTTGTGCCTTATATGTGGGTGATCTGAGATTTGAACTCTCTGAGTGACATGTGTGCCCATTCCAGTACACCAAGCCACTACCACTTTGAGTAAGTTTCATGTAGGATGTTGCCAACTATCTCAAATAATAACCCTACAAAGTGTTAATACATGCCAGTGGGTCTTTATATAGATTAACACACAACACATACTTCAAAAATGGTACATGTATTTATCATTTTTGGGGATGACGTGTGTCACTATGGTTTGCCAATATGACACAATAAGAGATGTTTTAATACATTGGAAACAGGGTGTTTATAATTTCTCTTTCTCCCTTTCATTTTCCTTTCCTTACTTTTTCTTCCTTCCTCTATTTATTCTTTAACAAACTTGCATTGGACATGACATTTATGCAAAAATTATTGTGGTATTAGTAAGTTACAAAAGATCAATTAAATATGAAACTTGCCTTCTAGAAACTTATTATCGATTATTAAAAAATCAGATGAATACATAAATGCTTGCAACATGAACTTGAAAGAGGGGTTCAAAGAAACTACTCCGTACATATTTAAAGATGGAAGAAATTGAATTCATTTGGGAGTGTTGACAATTAAAACTAGATGGGATTCAAAGTTATTGCAATGGAAAGACAAACCACCATAGGTGGAAGGAACAGTATGAACAAATTCATTAAGACAGGAAGGAGGAGCTTTCTGGTGTCCAGGTAGTTGAATTTGGTTGTAGTAAAGAAGTTGGGGAGGGGGGTAGCATGTAGTCAGGGCCAAAGTGTGTACTCCAAATGCCAAGTTAAGAAGTTTAATTTTTCCTCAGAGTTCAAAGCTCTGATTTCTAAAACCCAGTTGGCTGAGAAAACTATCCCAATTGTGGACAAGCTTAAATGTGTGTTTTTACTCAAGATAATTGTCCATTCCTTGATGCAAAACCAAAGGGATATTTTAAGAGTTTGTTTATTTTGTTGTTTCACTAGATACCAAAGAAGATAATGTGAGTTGAAGCTTCTTTAAAATATTTTCTTATGACCAACAAACACCTGCTGTGAGATTGTGCTTATTTTTTACGTCTTTTCAATCTGTTACCCAGTTTGCAGTTAGAAAACAAAGCAGCTAAAGCCACTTAAGTCTGAAAGCACAATAATCCTCACCTTTTAGATCAGTATTACTTCTATTGAACACACTTACTTGGTTTTGCTTTTTGTTTTTTGTTGTTGTTGTTGTTGTTTTTTCTCATTCAAGAAGGGGATAAAACCCTTATTTGTAAAACTTTCCTTATTGATCTGAAATACCACTACAGAGACAGTGGGTTTTGTTTTTGTTTTTACATTTATATAGACAATCGATTATTGAGTTGTAATGTAGGTATGTGGAATTGAGCATAGAAAATAATGGAGAAGTGTTGGGACACCTGGGTGGCTCAGTCGGTTAAGTGGCTAACTCTTCGTTTCGGCTCAGGTCATGATCTCAAGGTCATGAAATCAAGCCCCACATTGGGCTCTGTGCTCAGTGGGGAATCTGCTTGATATTTTTCCTTTCCCTCTTCCTCTACCCCTCTCCCAACTCACATGCATGCTCTCTCTCGCTCTCTCTCTCTTAAAATAAATAAATATTTTTTTAAAAAAAGAAAGTTATTACTGTCTTTTTTTTGTAAGTTATTACAAGTACTATTAACAGTTTCATTGTAAGTCAATAGATGTGAATTCTCAAACTGAATCTCGTCATATCAAACTACAAAGCACCCGAAAGGGTGGATTTTTTTTGTTTTGTTTTTTTGTTTTTAGAAATTTATTTTAATACTGTCTGAATTTAGGAGGTTATTGAATTATTTTATGGTAATTTTGTAATCAGTTTTCCATTGAGATGTCTTCCTAAATACTGTTTTTTTTATACATATAATGATTTCTAGTTCTTACCAAAAGGCTTTTTAAAAAAGTCTTTGTTTTATGTTTTAGTTTACTTTGAAAGCTATTGATCTTTTTAAATGCTATTTTCACTTTCATTTCTTTCCTCTTTTAATCTCTTTCTTATTTAACAGTCTATAAAGGGTCTTTTCAATTTTATTCATTTTGTTCAACAAACTAACTCTTGGTGTTGGTTATTTTGTCAACTGTTTCTGTTGTTATGGTTTAATGGATGATCGATAGGGGAAGAAAGGGATAAAGAAAGGGGGGGTAATCAGAAGGGGGAATGAAACATGAGAGACTATGGACTATGAGAAACAAACAAACTGAGGACTTCAGATGGGAGGGGGTGGGGGAATGGGATAGACTGGTGATGGGTGGTAAGGAGGGCACGTATTGCATGGTACACTGGGTGTTATACGCAGCTAATGGAGCATCGAACTTTACATCGGAATCTGGGGATGTACTGTATGGTGACTAACATAATATAATAAAAAATCATTAAAAAAAAAAAGAAAGGGTGGGATTTTTGACTAACTTTCAGAACTTAAATAACCCAAAGTAAAATTTATTCATTGAGAAGTTCTAGCACTAGAGAGTGTTACCTACTCTCTGCCTGAATGCTTTTATGCCGGGTGAACATGTAATTTATCATCCAAAGAAGGATGGTTTTAATAGGAAAAGAAGGGCATATTAGTAATTATGGCAGGACAACCAACATACACATGAACCAGGCAAACTGGAATACACTGTCACCTGGTATATATAGAAATCCAAAGAAGCTGGGGGATTAAGTGTATATACCTGACCCATTGTCAACCATAGCAGTGGGTATGGCTTCTAATGTCTTCCAATTCCCTGTACTCTGAAAAAATATGCTGGGTAGGGCTTGTTGATAGCAAAGTAGTTTATGAGGTCACCAAATTCTTATTCTGGTCATAACTCAAACTGGCCTAGAGAGATATTTGATTTTCATGGATAGATAACTTTTCCTTGGAACTCAAACTCAAGGATCTTATGATATTATTGTTTCAGATAATGAAAGACTATAAGAAGAAGGGATTTTATAAAATCCCTGTTTTGAACTCTTCATTTAAGAAATATGTTGTTTTTTACTCCAAATATGAAAGTGACTCATCTCAACTCCCGTTTCATGGTACTTACATGATTTATGAGAAATATGTCTGTGCTGATGACAGAGGAAAGGTACTTCTTAGGAAACGCACCAGTGTTGGTATCTCTCTGTCACTTAACATTTAGAATTTCAGGAAGGAAGCATTGTGTGATGGAAAGATGTTTGTGAATAGGTAAATTGTATTTCAATTCTAGCGCTGCACTTACTAACCAAGTGATTCTGGATTAAGTACTTAACCTACCTGGACCTTAATTTTTTCATCACCTCATAACGCTACCTGTGAGTCAAGCTTTCTGATAAGCATTTTATATGATTCATTTAATTCTGACTTGTCACAGCAGCTCTTTGAGGTAGGTAGGTATTATTAATATACCATTTGCAGGTAATAAAACTGGCAACTCTGTAACCTCTTTCCATGCTTTATTTTTTTGTTTATAGCATTTTCATATATATATTTCCAAATAGTGTATAGTTTCCAAGGGACAGAAATTATGCCATTTCTGATCACCCCAGACACACAATTTGATGCTCAATAAATATATTTAGAAAGAAAGAAAGAAAGAGCAGGCAAAAGAAGGAAAGGGTAAAAGAAAGAAGAAAGGAAGAGAGAAGGGAAGGAAAGGAGAAAGGAAGAAAGAAAGGAAAGAAGGAAGGAAGAAAGAAAGGTGAAAAGGAGCTAAATAAAGGTGATGTAACTATTCAAGATTTTAATTAGGATTTGAACCCAAATAATCTGAACCCAGAGTCCAGGTGCTTCACTACTCTATATTGTCTCCCTAGCTCTTAGTGCCTCTGTGAAAATTAAATGAGGAATTTCCTAAAGTAGGAGCTCAATGAATATGAATTCACTCCCTTTTCTTCCTCTTAGATCTGTGACTCTTAGATGTACTGGGCAATCACGTGTTAGAAAATAGAGATGCATTGCCTTGCCCAACTCTCAAGGGACTCATTCATACCAGAGAGCTCATTTAATGATTTAGAATGGATGAATATCTTTTTCCTTGGCAGAAAATCTATTTGAAAAAAACCAAATTAAGATCAATTACTTGATGCATTTTTGGGACCCGATCCAGGAAAGCCCATAAAGGAATTACTTTGTCAGAGTTAGTGTCTTTCAACAGTCTAAGCTACTTTTTCAATGTTTTGGATTACAGTAGACCCTTTATGTATATTGATAGTATTATTATTATTATTATTATCATTACTATTAATGAAAATAGCATTAGCACTTTCAAAGATGCATAAATGAGTAATGATATATAATTTGTAACATTTCCAAAGTGTGAATTTGAATCTTGCATGACAGGAGACTGGTATTCATGGTAAGAGCTTTAGCTATTAAAAACTAAGCAACATGAGGATGTGGAGAAATGGGAACTCTGTACTTTGCTGGTGAAGCCACTGTGGAAACCGTTTAAAAGTGCCACAAAGAGCTAAAGACAGAATTAGCATATGACCCAACAATTCCATTCCTAGGTGTATATAGCAAAAAGAATTAAAAACAAGGACTCAAACAGATACTCTTTGCCAATGTTCATTGAAGCATTATTCAGTGTTAACGTTACTGAGTTTCTGCTTGGGGTGATGAAGTTTTGGAAAGAGATAATGGTGATGTTGCACAATATTGTGAATGTAATGATTTCGCTGAATTGTACAATTAAAGTGGTTAAAATGGCAAATAAAAAATAGAAAGAAAAAATAACAATGTGACTTTTCACTGTTTTTTCATGCCAAATGTAGTAACTCTTGTAATATAAAGTATTTTTATAAGAAAAAATTTTCAAAAAATGGAGCTTTAGATGAATGTGAAGGGGTGTTGGACTGTGGCAAAGATAATATATGACTATCGATGGAAATATAATATGGAGAAAGCTTGGTGAGAAATGTTTTACAACTAAGTTTTACAATTTTTAGATTTCTCAGGAGATATTTCTGGTGAATGTTATGGGTCTATTGTCCCACTTAAGTTCCCAGTGTTGAACTACTATCTCCATAATGGTATTTCCCAGCATGTAAAGAGGTCTCAAGGACAATAATTTGGGCAATTTGGGGTTAGATTATGTAGATATCATTATTATGGTGCCACTTTATTTCATATGCTTACGTGGTAGCAAGTTGCCGAGAAAAAGATCCTATTTTCAGCGGTTCCTAGGCTCAATTTACTTAGAATTTATTTAAACACATTATCAGTAAGACAAATATTTACCACAAACGGCAGTCTTGTTGGGACTACCACACATAGTATCTATCCCCTTAACAAATGGGAGGTCTGGTATGATAAATTATATTTTTTATAAAACATGCTCGTATTCTTCTCTGCATAATCATTTCTCATTCCTATTCTATTCATATCAGGCTTGCTAATGTGACTTTCTTTGGCCAATGGAATGTGAATGGATTTTCCTGGGGGAACTTTTAAGTGTGTTGTATGCTTCTCCCTTCTATGCTATGAGAAGTGTTCCACATAGAAGCTGCTCTGTCAGCCAAATTAGCGACATTCTGAATATAGGAGAGGAAGAAGGGTAAAAGAAAGTTAATTGTGATAGACCATATTATTGCTTGCAAATATCTTCTACTTTTTTCCTGTAGAAAGATTATGCTTCTCTGTTCAGTACCAGGCTTGGCCGTGGGACTCATCTGGCCAATGGCATGTGAGCAGAAGTAATGCGTATCGTGTCTAGGGAGCCAGTATATGGTATTCCATGCCTCTTTTCTCTAGTCATGACACTGTAAGTATTCCAGACAGAGGCTATTTAGTCAGTTTAGGTCCTGTATTAAAGATGACATAGAGTAGAGCTACAGTTAATCTGGCGATGCACAATGGTATGCATGAGAAATAAGTTATTATTATTAAGCCACTGAAATTTTAAAGTTGTTTGTTATTCCAGATAGCGTAGTCTAGCCAGACGAATAGAGCAGGAAACCCAGGATATGCTAATTAATTATCCTGACTCCTAGATACTGTGGATTGTCTAGGAATAGGCTCATAGGTCAAACCAGGCTAGTTAACAACCTCTCCTAGCATTTGTCTTCTTTGAAGAGTTGCTTTCAAGTCAGTAAATATTTAATCCAATTCTTTTGGGGGAAGTTGCCCTTAGAGAATTAAGGATAGAGAAGTAATGATGGAGAGAGACAGAGAAGCAGAAATTCAATGTCATTAATGTCGGGTTATTAACAGATATAATTGTTTTTAGCCAATTTATCCTCCCATATTTGGTTACATGAACCAATAAATTATCCACCCCTCAACCCACCATTTTTAAATGTTTTGTCTATATTTGCATTATTTTTCTATTACTAAAAAGGAACGTGTGTTAAACATTGTAGGTCAGAAAATGTGAAGCAGGTTCCTTAGCTACAGGGCTTGATAGAGCTTTATTTGTACTAATATGCCTTTTGTTTCTTCAGGAGGGGGTTAAATCCTATATAGTTATTCTCTGGCTTATTTTTGTTAAAGAGTCCGTCTCCGATTAATGCTTTCTAAAGCACATTTTGGAAAACTGCTCCCTTAGTAACTTATGGCTTCTGAGTGTCTTCTGTGATGAAGGGCAGAACTACAGCTCCATGTAATCCAAATAAACATTGACACAGAAATTCAAAATGCTAAACAGAAATGTGTGTTCTGACCACTCTAAGTGAGTTCACAAGGACATAATTTACCAATATTCATTATCATTATTTGGAGAAATCATGAGAGATCATGAAATTCTAATGGACCCATATGAGATTAGTGACCAGGTGGTTGAGCCCCTAGTTCTCTGAAGCTCCAGAAGAGAACCTTACCTACTCTGTTCTTACATCCATCCACATGAAAAATGGCATTTTTAAGGATTTGTGCTGACTGCACGAATTTATTACTATATTTAGAGGCTACGTTTTATGAGTCTGTAATCCACCCAGCAATTCGTTGAAGTCTTTCCTCTCCATACAGTTCACTTGTAAGCCCAAATACCATCTCCACACCTCAATCATGGATGGGTCCTACCTGACCCAAATTGGACCAATCAGATTATCTTTTCTTGGAAATTGTGATTAGGGTTAAGAGGCTGCTTCTGAAGGTACTAGAAATGTAACATACACACCTAGGAGATAAGCACAAGCATTTTCCACTCTGTGAATGGAAAAATAGGAAAAGTAAACTCTGCCGAGACCGGGAAGATGGGAGTAGATGTTCCAGGAAGAGCCAAGTTTCAGATGGCCTTACATTTTAAGTTCTAGTTCCTTCTGAGATAAAGTTCTAACAACTGACACTAGAGAAAATAAACCACAAAATAGAGCCTTAAATATTTTCTTCTTGTTTTTTCAGCTAGCACAGATGAGTTTCTATCATTTCAAAGCCCCTAAAAGAAAACACTGGAAAAGAGCTCTAGAGAAAAAAGTTGAATTTCTGGAAGAATGCAGAAGGACAGTTGAAAATACTGATTTTGTTGCTTTTTTTAAATCTCTTAATTATTTGATAGGCAATATATATTATGAGGTATGCAACTTTGGTACGTTATTGAACCTCACCTTTCATCAATTTCCCCATCTATAAAGTAGGGGTGATAAAATTGTTTCCTGTATCAAAAAATTGTACTGAGGATTAAATGAGTTGATACATGTAAAGTACTTAGATAAGTATCAGGGATATATTAAATATTCAGTATGTGTATTATTAATGTATTTTCTGCAGGTTTGTGGAAACCGCTGGAATATCCTTTGTTTTATTCTCTGGAAGCTATTAAAATCTTGTCATTATCAATGCTTTTAGGCAATTTTATTGTGATATGGCTTGTTTGGGTATGTTTATATGTGCATGCTTAGGGATTATCTGTCCTGAGGTTTATTGAATTTTTTCATTCTGTGAGTTTAAAAGTTTCATTAAATTTGGGAAATCTTTGGCCATTACAACTACAAGTATATGATCTACTTACTGTACATGATTTTTCTTCTGGGGCTTTCATTAGAGGCATGCTGAACCACTTCATATTTTCTAATAGATACTAAGGTTATCTTCATATTTTTCAACCTTTTTCTTGTTTCTTTTTGTACTTCAGTTTTGACAGTTTCTATTTTTCTATTTTCACTAATCTTTTTTCTGCAGTCTCTAATTTGAGGTTAATCTCATCCAGTGAATTTGTCATTTCAGATATTGCGCTTTTACTTCTAGAATTTCCCTTAGTTTTATCACCTTTATATTTATGATGTCCTCTAAATAAATTATTGAACGAATTGTTATAGCTCTTTTGATATCCTACTCTGTCAGTTCTACCACTGCTAACATTTCTGAATCTATTTTTGTTTACTAATTATTCTTCTGGATCGGGTTATATTTTCCTGCTTCTTGGATTGCTTAGTAATTTTTTATTGAATGCAGGAATCGTCATTCCATTCCAATGGCTTACATTGTTGTGTGTTTGATTTTATAGTATCGTTTTAAAGAATGTTGAGCTTTGTTCTATCAGGTAAAGTTACTTACCTATTGGCTCAATCCTTGATGAACTTGTTTTTAAGTTTTTAAAGGCATTCTAGTACATTCCTTCCTTTAAAGATAGAGATAGCCACTAAGGCATAGCATTGGTAGGCTCTCTCCCAGTTGCTCTTGATATTCAACAAGGACTGGCCATTTTGACAGGTTGGAAGTCAGGTATTTTCAAGCTCTGTTTGAGCTCTCAGAATTGCTTCGTTTACTATTCTTTGTTTTTTACCCAGGCTCTTGGAGCTTCACAATCAAAGCTCCAGGGGGATCCTACACAGGTTGTTTTCTGCATAGCTCCTCCTTTTCTGAAGATCCTTTCTATAAATTCCAGCTAGGTCATTTTCTCTGAACTCTTATCTCTGTCTCCTCAACTCACTGAGACTGCCATTTTCCACTTACGATCATTCTCATGGAATCATTGTCCAGAAATTGCTTCCAGGCAAAAATCTGTTGCAAATTTAAGGCTCTTGTTTACTTTTCGACTCTCAGGTATTACAGTCTTGTGCTGTCATCCACTGTCTGAAAAATTTTTTGAATATATAATATTTTCTGTTTTTTAGAATTTTTACAGAGGAAGGGTAAATCAATAAAACGTATTCAATCAGTGCTGGGAATGGAATTCCCATCATTTTTATTGCTGCTTTTATAAATGCCAAGAGTGGAAATGCATTTTGTTCTGGTTGTTTTAACAGTTAACCCCACCAATATTGTTTCTATTATTGTCCTGCCGCTGCTATTGCTCTTGGAATACTAAGTATTCTAGTGATTCCATTATCTTTTCTGGACAAAAATTTGTGTGTTTTAGTAAACTACCTTTGTCATAAATTAAATCAGATAAATGGGCTCTAAATAAACTTTCTTTCATAGACTTTACATATTGGTATTAGTTACTTTGTTGGGTGCCTACTATGTGCCACATTTTGTGTAAATGGTGTTTAATTTACCTGGTAGAGTGTAAGTAAGGTAAGTGTTATTTTTTTCACTGTAGATATGGAAAATTTTAATTTAAAACATTTAATTGATTTACACAGCTTATGTAGCTAATAAGGTTAAGGACTATAATTTGAAGTCAAGTCCTTTCTTCATCTTTATCTAGTGCAAGAAAAAGAAGAGAAGCTAAATTAGGAACTAAAGGTTCCACTCGTGTGTCTTCAAATGATACTCAAAATGTAGTCTGTAGAGTGTTTCTGTTTGCGACTGTTAATTCTCCATAATGAGATTAGACTCTAGCTTCCTGAACAAATTAAGCCACTAAACAGAGTATTACAGTTCTACTGATGATATCCATAGCAAAACTTTCTCAAGGAAGGAAGCTGTGAATTATTATTATTTTTTAAACATTCTGTCACAAGCATATATCATCATAAAATAGTAGCAAACTCTTCGTGTACTGGCACATGGAACAGCACAATCTTACACCCTCTGGCTTCATAACATTGTATGACTCATGTAACTTTTCTCAACTGAAACTAAGAGATTTGAACAAGAATAACTTGAACATGTTTTCCTGCTCTTAGCATAATTTAATGATGACAAACTATTTAGGAATAAACATAAATAGCAATCACAGGGTGAAATAAGTAAATTAATAAATATGCCTTTTGTTTTTCACATTAAGGCACTGAGAAGTATCTGAAAAAAATCTTTAAGTTTTCTTACGGGCATTTTAAGCATTGGAAGACTGAATCTCTAGATACCATGGTATTTAAAACACAGGTTCTTTTTTTTTTCTTTAAGATTTTATTTATTTATTTGACAGAGAGAGAGAGAGCACAAGCAGGGGGAGTGGCAAGGAGAGGGAGTGGGAGAGGGAGAAGTAGGATTCCCGCCAAGCAAGGAGCCCAGACAGGGGCTCCATCCCAGGACCCTGGGCAGATGCTTAGCCAACTGAGTCATCCAGGTGCCCCTAAAACACAGGTTCTTTTACCAGATCAACCTTAGTTCACATTCTCTTTGCCATTTACTATCTGTGTGGTCTTGAGCAATTTCTTTAATCCCTGAACTTCAGTTTAAATTAGTAGAGATATTAATGCCCAGCTCACAGAATTCTTGTGACTATTAAATGAGCATGTGAACCTTAAGGGGTTAACTCAGTGCCTGTTATGGTATAACAGATTAAAAAGTGGTATTGATTATTAAGTAAATTATTTGTATGTATATTCTGTGTAGTCCTTTAACTTTGCCTGTATTATATTGCTCATATATCCTCAGCTTATATATTACTTATTTGGTTATGTTTATCCATAGAATTATACTATAAACTCCTTCAGACCAGGTAATTTGGCTTAGACATAAATATGCTTATTGCTCATGTACAATTATGATTGAATAAACAGATGAATTAGTTAATACCCGAAATTTATAACAATATACTAGGTTTTGCTGAGCTATACAACAGTGTCACTTTTGAAGGTAATTGCTTATCACCTAAGCACAGCAGAGTGCCTTAGAGAATAATTGTAATGCTTGATACAAAAAACTCATGTTTTTTTTTCTTTACTTTTTTTCTGCCTATATTTGTTTGCTAGGGCTGCCGGAACAAAATACCACAGACTGGGTAGCTTAAATGACAGAAATTTATTTTCTCACAGTTCTGGAGACTGGAAGTCTAAAACCAAGGTGTTGGTAGATTTGGTTTCTCCTGAGGCCTTGCTCCTTGGTTTGCAGATGGCCACCTTCTCGTGGTGTTCTCACGTGGTGTTTCCTCTCTGTGTACATCCTTGTTGTCTCTGTGTATGTCGAAATGTTTTCTTCTCAAAAGGACACCAGTCAGATTGGATTAGAGCCCACTCCACCAACTCATTTTAATTGTCCCTTTAATGACCTGTCTTCAAATATAGTTATATTCCGAAGTACTGGGGGTTAGGACGTCAACATATGAATTTTGGTGGGGAGGTACAGTTCAGCTCATAACATTGCCTTTTTCCCCTCTGTCTTGATTAAGTTTCT
This sequence comes from Ailuropoda melanoleuca, assembly GCF_002007445.2. Taxonomy (NCBI): domain Eukaryota; kingdom Metazoa; phylum Chordata; class Mammalia; order Carnivora; family Ursidae; genus Ailuropoda; species Ailuropoda melanoleuca. Next base: position 70,969,971 of record NC_048233.1, on the reverse strand, counting down.
TAATGAACCATAACCATAGCAACTCGAATGAGTGAATTGCTGGCCATATCTTTCTGTGTTGTGTGCTTGCGTGTGCACCTGTGTGAGTGAGCATGATTAAAACACACACCTAAGGATACATGACATTCAAAATCAAAAAGTTAGGAAAATATACAAGACTATTATATTTTCATCAAGTCACCAGTGTATTCCTTCAGACTTCTGACAAGCTGTATGCATGCCTTGGGAAGAGGATTTGCACTGAAGGTACTATAAACTCAGTATTCAGTGGGCCATGCTTAAAAACTTTAGGATGGTATCCATTTTACACTTAAAATTTATGTCAAGAAATTTAGCTTCCCTCGGAGGAGCAAATCACAAGTGATAGTTACAGTTAGGTTACCTTCAATCCTTTCGTTTTTTGCCTTGAGGGTGCACTGTCTTTCCAGCTGACAGATCTTTATGTCTCTTCTTTAGAATTGCATTTCACACAACCCCCTGAATCACCACAGAGAATCACCATGATTAATCAGTGAAGGCCAGAGAGATGAGAGAATAACCACTTATCTGTGCTCAACTTCCTTTGATGCAATACATACAGTGAGCTTGAGTTTTATGAGTTTGAAAGCTAAATTTGATTATAAGCTGAAATTTTTTATATTAGGAACTGCTTCATCTTTGCATTTAGAGCTCTAGTCACAAAGAAATTTGTTTAAAGTATACGGTAAGAACTAATCAGAATTAATGATAGAACTATAAAACTTTATTTTTAGAGGGACATGTGCTATTAGTATTGATACTCACTTATTTTATGGAGTGTTTAGTGAGTGTAAGTATTGACTAACATTTTGAAGGGTACCAGATTATGCTACCCCAAAATATATCTTTTTGGCATAAGGATTATTATTTTGGCTAGGCCTTTGAGAACCAGCAGATGCAGGAAAAGCTCTAAAAGCAGGTCACATATTTTCCTTTTGTAAAGGAAATTTCCATCTATAAAGGAAATTTCCATTTGTAAAGATGTATCCTACACCCACACCAGAAAGAAGAGGGCTCCTAATAACTTGAATTAGTGGAGAAGGCACCAATTGAAATCTGCATAACAAACATTATTAAAAAACCTTGTTTATGATATTTTTCTTGGTCATCTTCCCACAGCCTGCCTCTCCTCCCCAGAAGTCCCAAGTCTCTGTATCCTTTGTTTAGCTTAAGATGATATATAAGCCTAAATTCTACCCACAGTTTTGGGTTACTCATTTATGGGTGTTCCAATGTATATATGCAAAATGCACATGTCAATAAACTTATGTTTGTTTCTCTTGTTAATCTGTCTTTTGTTAGTATAATTTACAGTCTAATCTCCAGCTGGAGAATTTAAGATGGGTAGAGGAAAAGGATTTTTTTCCCTCCCTTACAATGTTATGACCATCTCAGTGACAGAAGCTCAACTATTGGTGCTTTGGGATTTTAGCAAATTAAAATAACATGCTTGCTCACTTCTGAAATGTTCAAACATATTTCCCATCCTAGTAAATGGAATCTTTATGACATAGCAATACCTAAAATTCCATTCCTGAATTTCCCAGAATAACTAGGAGAGCTCACAGCAATCATAGGGGAGACAGAAAGAGAGACAGAGAGTCAGGTAGGTAATCCACACCATTAGAAGAGATTTCAGAACTAGGCTCCACAAAATGTACCACTTTGGCATGTGGATTATTTTGAGTTGAAGGCAATCAAGGCACAAAGACTCAGGAAAAACTTTTCACTTCCCCCCTAATTGCCTCTAAGACTTGAGATAGAGGGCCTGGTCCAGGAAGACAGCTATCACCAGAGATAAATGAAAAGAGTATGGTAGGCTGAGAGTAGGGGGAAGCTCAGTAGAGTCTGTTTGTGTGTGTGTGTGTGTGTTTTGTTTTTGTTTCTCAAATTTCTCTCCCTCTCCTATTTCTTCGCAGGGCATGATAAGCATTTGTTTACCAACCATTTGTTCTCCCCATTTTCCTGTGAATTGTCTTCCTTCCCTTTGAAGCCCTAGAGCCCTACTTCCTTCTCCTTAGCTCAGGGTGGCATGTAAGCCTCACTTACTTGACTGTCACTGAGCCCTTCAAGTCTTTGTGGGGCTCCTATATGTTTGAAACTAAATTTGTTTTTCTTCTGTTAATCTGTTTTACATCAATTTAAGTAATAGACTGGCCAGTACAGTCTAGGAGTGTAGAGGAAAAAATTTCCTCTCCTACATTGTACATAGGTTATCCCTTCTTCAGTTATAGTTAATGATGTTTCATTCTTAACCTATTTGTGATAGTCTTTTATGATAGTTGTTACCCATCTTTTGATGCCATCCGAATCCCTCTAGGTATGCAATAGTAGTAGCTTTTGTAGAATACTGGTCAGAGTTTTATTATTAGATTTTGATGAAATCCAAGGAAGATTTTTTTTTCAACCTTTTACTTCATCAAAGGTGTCTTAACATTACCAGGTTTGAGTGCAGCTTTAACTCTAAACTACCGGCCCCCAGGGGTTAAATGTTCTTCCATGCTTATTATTCAAGATTGTGTCCTCCATTAACTTCTCAAATTGTGATATAATGCAATTTTGTAAAAACATTGAAATAGGAATTCTTCAGTTTTAATTGAGTGAGAAACCATTTGGAGAATCCTAAAATGCTATAACACTCCTTTCTGGGGAAATGCATATTGGTATTGACACACGTGCTTTTGCACACAAGTTCAGGGTAATGATTGTCTGATACCTTTTCAGTGATTTCAAGTCAAAAAAAAAACTGCTTCATAATAAATTAATTTGGCCCTAAGAATTTTCTGGAATCACTTCTTAGGCTTGGTTTGTGAAATTCCAAGAAATCAATATCTCTGTTTCGTTTTTGTTAAAATGTAATAACACCTACCTATAGTAATAGACAAACTAATCTATGTTTTAAGCCTAGTACAAAGTATTTTTGTTTGATATAAAAGCCCTAGGCTCAGATCATCAAGTCTGGTGTCATCAAGGATATTTATTGTAAAAATAAGTACATGAAAAACTGAACACTCTCAGTATGCACCTCAGAATAAAGTCATATAACTTCCCACTTAGATCCTTATATCCTGGCAAGTTGTGATCCATAGACTAATACACCTTATGGTATGTCAGTAATGGTAATCAGATAATTATTTATCACCATTCCTCAAATGCCTATTTTATATCAAGGACTGATCCAGTTACTGAGAAAAGTAAGTACATATTTGACATGATCTGAGGATTTATGGATATTACGGCAAGGCAAAATCAACGCATAAATCAATTAGAGAATAATTATATATATCAAATTATAGAGTAATTAGAATAATCTCTTTGAAAAGGGAAGTCATAGAATATTTTTGTATAGATGAAATTTGGATAGGTAGAGAGAAGAAAGCATTTTCTGGTATGGATTATCACAATATCTCACTGAAACAGATAAAGGGCCAAATTAAATGTGTTAGTCATTTAAAACCACTATGCCTGGACCCCTGGCTCTAGAATACCTTAGATGATGAGGTAGTATATTTTTCTATCGTATAATTTGCTCATCCAAGGTATTTTTCTCCAAAAGTGGAGGAACCGTTTGAAGAAATAATGCCTGAGAATATCCCTGATTTTTTTTTAAAAAGTAAAACCCCAAATTTGTACAGTCTCAAAGAATATTATACAGAAGAGATTAAAAACACACCATCAAATGAGAAGAGACTAGATAAATTAAATTAAAAAAATTTTAAATATCAAAAATGATTTGAAGAGCTGAAAAAATTACAAGAAAAAGAAGCAGATTACATGTCCCAAAGCAAGCATCAGATTGACATCAGTATTTATCATCAGCTACACAGATGCAAGAAAATGAAGTAAAAATTTTAAACTATTAAAAGAAAACACCTAAGAAATTTTAACACAGAATTATATATCCACCTAAATTATCATTTAAATGTGAAAATGAAATGTTAAATATTATCAAACAGACAAGGCCTACAAAATTTTACCACATAGAAATGTTCTTTGAAATTATTCTCAGATAAAGTAATCTAAGCATTTGTAAATGTTTTCTATAAAGTACAAGGTATTAAATATTTTTGGCTTTGTAGGTCACATAAGGTTGCTTGTATATTCTTCTTCATTCGTTTTTCACAACACTTAAATTATATAAAAATATATTCTTAGCTCAGATGTACATCAAAATAGGCTACAAACTGAATTTAGCCCATGTAATAGATAATATAGTGTGAAGACCTCTGAAGGAATCAAATGAAAAGAGAAAAACAATCTAAGGAATATAAAAAATAAAGAGGATCAAGTAACCAAAAAAAAAAAAATTACCATAAACTTAGAACCAGAATTGAAAGGATCCAAGCTTCCTAAAATTATGGTTAAAAATAATAATTGAATGACATGCAAGGATAAATGGATGAGTGTTGGCTACCCCAAATCACCAGAACAATGTAGAATTAAACATACAACATTTGAATCATTAAATTAAAAAATAAACCCTTATAAAGATAGGAAGGGGAAAAAAAAGAAAATGTGGTTAAGGGAAAATACGAAATAAGATGAAAAAATGTCCCAATACTATACATTTGTGATTAAAAAAAAAGATCAGAATGATAAGTAATTATTACCATATATGTTAGTAACAATATAATCTACTAATACATATGACAATAACTAGTAAACCTGGGATGAAGGTAAGAAATTAAAAAATCAACTTTTTAGTAAAATGTTTTAGCACAGTTCTCTCAGAAACTAATAAAGCAGTAAGAAAATAAAATCCAGAATGTTTGAAAATGTGATTAGTAAGATTTCCCTCTCTGTTTACCAAATAGTCCACAAACATGGAACTTAAAACATAGCTTAAAACATGGGAGAGAATCAGTACAATAACCCTATGATCTCTGACAAAAATAAAATAAGACTTGAACTAAGAGAAAAATAGTTTAAAAAACTGTATTTGGAAATGGGAAAAATCTAGACTAGGTAACTTGGATTAAGGAAGAAAGCATAACTAAAATATAAAACATTTAGAACTGAAAAGATTTTAAAACAGTGATCAACAATATTCAACACAGAGATACAAAAACATTAACTTTATACTTATGTAACAGGTTAAAATTAGCTAGTATGTGATTCTAAGTGTTAGCAAGAATATAGGTAAATGGAAGAGTAAAAATTGGTACAAAAATTCTGTAGATCAATTGGGTAAAACTTTATGCACCAATGACAGGGAAATTGCCACTTTTGAAAATATAACCACTCCCATCACACGGATTTCAAAAGAAATGTAGAAGCTGAAGCATCTTGGTGTTGATTTTGATGGTAAATATTGTAGGTACCTTATATATTTTTCATAAAGGAAATAGGTAAACTGGGATGGAAACATACTACGGGGTACTTATGTAAGAGTCATGAGCAACAAATTAGATGTGCATTAACCAATATAGGTATCTTTAAAACATGAGATACATAACATTTTTATGTAAATCAAAACCATGTGCACAAATGAAATTATTTATTTATTTATTTATTTATTTATTAAAGATTTTATTTATTTATTTGACAGAGAGACAGCCAGAGAGAGAGGGAACACAAGCAGGGGGAGTGGGAGAGGGAGAAGCAGGCTCCTAGCGGAGGAGACTGATGTGGGGCTGGATCCCATAAGTCCGGGATCACACCCTGAGCTGAAGGCAGACACTTAAGGACTGAGCCACCCAGGCGCCCCCCCCTTTTTTTAAAGATTTTATTTATTTATTTGACAGCCAGAGAGAGAGGGAAATAATTTATATTTTAAAAAGACATTTAAAGCATTTTATAATAAATGCTTGTGGTTAGGAGGAGGAATGACATACAAAGGAAAAAGATATCATAGAACAGAACAAAACAAGGAAAGGTATTTTGCAAGGAACAATGATGACAGTTTACCATAAATTGATCAATATATAATTAATTCAGCTCTCTGAACTTTATATCTAAGAATTTTTTAAAAAATGAAATTAATTATTACAATTAATTATAGGAGAAATAAATTTGCTTTCTGACAAATAAAAATATCAAAGATTAGCTAAAGGAATGATCAACTGAAATACAGAGGTAAAAACAGATACCTGGGAAAGTGCCCATTAAATAGTTTGAAGTTTTGGGGCGCCTGGGTGGCTCAGTCGGTTGAGAGTCTGACTCTTGATTTTGGCTCAGGTCATGATCTCAGGGTCTGAGATTGAGCCTTATGTTGGACTCCTGCATTGGACACGTACATTCTCTCTCTCTCTCTAAAAAAAAAATATAAATAAATAGTTTGAAATTTTGCCTTAAAGTTACTTCTGAGACTAAATTTTTGTAAACAGGGAAGAACTGGGGTTTTTANGGGTAGTTCAGTCGGTTGAGAGTCTGACTCTTGATTTTGGCTCAGGTCATGATCTCAGGGTCTGAGATTGAGTCTTATGTTGGACTCCTGCATTGGACACGTACATTCTCTCTCTCTCTCTCTAAAAAAAAATATAAATAAATAAATAGTTTGAAATTTTGCCTTAAAGTTACTTCTGAGACTAAATTTTTGTAAACAGGGAAGAACTGGGGTTTTTAGCATGGAAAGATAATAAGCAAATGAAAAATACCTCCAACACTATATTTACTTGAACACAAAGAACGTGTAATTAGTTAGGTATATAAGATTTTGTGCCTTCTCCAATATAACTCTACAACCCTATGACTGGAGCAGAAAAAGCAGATAGCGAGGTAATTCAAAGACATAGATAAGATTTATAAGATATTCAGAGGGTAAAATGTTCTTGGTTCTAGAGATAGAAATCATAAGTGAGGAGGAAGGCCCATATTACAAAGAGCAGATTAAAAGTGGTGGAGAAATAGGAGGGAAAGAAATGATTTAAGTTTTTGATAATACTTCCAATGAAGTATTTTTTAAACTATCCTTCTGAAAATCTATTTGAAAACTATTATATAGTTTAAGTGTGACTTTTGACTATGTCAGTCAGGTTCTGCTAAGTTATGAAGCAGTAACGCTTGTAAAAATCTCATTGGCTTACAAAAACAGTCCGTTTCTCATTCTGGTTACGTGGTGATGGCTCCAGATCAGCTGTAGCTCTTCTGTCCTACATGAGTTGTCTTTATTCCAAGATTCAGGCTGAAGAAGCAGCCCCTATTTCAGACATGAATTTTTTTGTAGCAGAGAGAAAGAGCAAGATGGCTGGCTCTTAAATCTCCACTGGTTCTTAAAGCTTGTGCTCAGCCAGGCCTATGTTATATCCAATCTCATCCCAGTGCCAAAGTAAGGCACATAGATCAAGTCCAACATCAGTAGGATTGGGGATGTATATTCCTCCCGGTGGAAGTCCAGTAAATCTCACAGCATCAGGGGCAAACTCTTCAAGCCCAGAGTCATCTTTTATAAAGAAAAGATGGGAAGACAAAGCAAGACCTTTGATTCAACTTTTATTAAAAATTATGCTTTTTACTCAGTATCTGTGATAATGTCTGTCAATTATGAATCACTGCTCCTTTACTCTCTGAAATCTATTAGAAACTAGGAATGACAGACCAAGTAAGTAGCAGCATACTGATGAATTTACAAATTATTTATGAATGAATAAAGCTAAACAGAGGAAGCAGAACAGTGGGAAGTGATGGAGGTTGAATGGTTATTGCAAAAGTACAGAAATAAAAGGAATCTGCCATGTTCTTCCCTGGTGGCTGTATCGGCTCTGTGAAGCAGGACACCAACCTCATTGAATTATGAAGGACTCTGCCCCAATCTGGCAGTTTATATGATTTTACTTTTTTTTTTTTTAATTTTTAGTTGGAATACAGAACATTATATTACTGAGACTTTTCATCTTACTGCTATCAGTGATAATAATACTATTTACAACAATAACAAAACTAGTATCGGTGTAATATCTCATCATTTAAAAACACTCTCCTATAATCCAATTTTGTTTACAAACAAATCCTGGGTGATACAATTGTTGGTTATTCTCATTTTACTCTTCTGCCCCATCCACTGTTCTCCTTTCTGTACCATTTTGTGCCTTGCCTAGGATGAGGTAGGCTGATTGATACGGTTTTGCCTGGGCTCCATGGTCTCAGATGTATAGTTGAGTTTGGTCAAGGGGAGAAGAGGGAGTCACATGGCCATGGAAAGAAGTTTGACCTTAATCAAGGGACTTTGTTTTGTTTTGTTTTGTTTTAATTCCAAAGGCATCATAAGAAGCCGGCAGAAGGCATAGCACTTTTCTGTACATCAGAAGGGCTACCTGTAATAAAGGAGTTATAATCCAACCCTCTCCTTGAGCCAAATGGGGGGAAAAAGTTACTGGGATAAATAGATAAAAAGGATTCTTCTGCTTCTGCTCTTCAGAGATGATGCATTCTCTATTGTAAAAGAATGAAACACCTAAGGAAGTATTTTATGAGGGCTCAAAAGATAAAATCTCTATTCCCAGTTGCTTTGGGTAAGATTGTTTCCCCATCCTTGCCATGCTATCACCATCGCTATCATTGTCAATGCCATGGATAAATGGTATGCTCTAAAGGAATGTTGTGAATTGTTTCAGTTTATTGCAACATGAAGCCTCAACATGTCGGTGATATTCACAATGGTTATCCATGACCCTTTGAATATACGAAACATGGGCATGGCCACCAAACCTCAACATACCCCAGCTGCCTTTTTAGCTGTCTTAGATGCTTATATGATAGTCACAAGGTGGGCCTATTTAGGTCAGCCAAGGTCTACCCAAGATCATTGCTTGGCTTTATTTTAAGTTAATATCCTAATGGAACCCTGGCTGTGGAATTTGCAACAATGTATTTGGGGAGGGGGAGGAGGGTTACTTATGACAGCCTTCTCTTTTAAGCCAGCCAAAGCATTGCAATATAAATTAGTCCCTCCAAACTGCTTACTCCCCGTAATTAACTCTGCTCTAGGAATAGCTGTTTTATAACTGTTGCAAATCAAAGTACTATGCCACTGAAGTATTCACTTGCCAGGAGACTGTGACATCTCATCCATTAAAGGGATGATGTTTGGGATGATGTTTAAAAGCAGCCTCTTCTCCTTTTCTTTTTGAAAGAGTGTTTCACTGAGCAGACATCACCTTGAGTTGTATGGAGAGAAATGGGAGTTGAATCAGCAGCACTTATACAATGTATGTAACTCCTCTGTTACTCTCCTCCCAGGAGCTTTGGAATGTGCGTGCTTAGCCGACTGGAGGCTGTCCTGATAGAACTCAGAGTGGGTTGGCAGCCTTGGAACGTCTAAGAATGTATGAGGCTCATGGTCTCCATTTTTCAGAATTCACCTCTTTAAGAGGCAGACAGTGCTTTTGAGGACAAGGCAAATAGTCCCTAATTCCTTGGGTGTTCGTTGTAAAATGCTATTATCCATGCTAAGGTAATTTGCTATTAATATGAATGTAATACACAATGCTATCAAAATTTTCGCTGCAATGCAGTCTTCATAAATGCCTATTACCATTTCAACAGCTCCTGATTCCAGAGTTAGACATAACCCCCTTGAAGATGACTCAAAGTTATTCTGCATAGTACAGTAGTGTATAGCTAGTTGCAAATGGAGTGGGGGCTAAGGGAGCATTAGTTACTCATCAAGGCCTGCCTTCCCCCTGTGGTCATATGGTATATGCCTAGACAGTGTGTGTCACACAGGGATGTCTCCTAATTATGAAAAACTCAATAGCAGAATAAAACTTATGCCCCTAAAACTGGCTCATTCTTTGCTTCAAGTTAATGCTTTCAATGTAATATGTTGAGTATATCCGGGGAGATATTTCTGCTTTTTATGCCTCTGATGAAAGTAGCTTTGTTTTATCCCATCAGGAGTTAAGAAATTTTCTGTGCCAGAGACACAAGATCCAGTTAATGATAAATTAATGTGAACAAATTTGAGGGACTTTAACATGGGGATTTGGAAGAGAAGAATTAATCTTTGAATAAACACAATTTCAAAATGCAGATAATTAAAATTTTTTCTTTGATTTCGCAAATAGATTTGAAGAAGCAGGAGGTCCATGAAAAAAGCAGTCAGTCTTAGCAAACGGCTTTTTCCATTTCTTACTTGGTCAAATCCCGTTCTCCATATTCATCCTGCACAGTTGATTTTGTTCTTCCTATTCCGGGGTCCGTGTTTCAACTCCTTTGTTGGACTGTGAGCTAAAGGTAAGAAAGGAAGCTCCATTCAACTCTGTACCCCCTCCAGTGCCTAACATATTTTGCAGAGTAAGTGTTTAAAAGCTGTTTGTTGAATGGAAGTATGATTTTTAAGTGGTGGTGATTTGCATTGGCTCAATATAATCCACAGTCTTAAAACAAATAAGCAAACATATGCTGATTTTTTTTCTTAACAGATCCCCTACTCTATTCACATTAGACCTCCCCTAATTTCCTTAAGGTGTATTTTCACCAACCCTAGGATGCCTGCCCATATTAGGTAGTTCTGGTGACTCTTTGCCTTATACTTATCATTCAAAATGTTGTATAAAATTTCCTGTGCCAAGCCTGCAAAATTTGGTTAATAAACCAGATGATACTTTGCACACATAAGTCCAATATACCAGCATTATCCAATTTTCAATATGTAGAATATACTCACATCCCATTTTTTTTTTTTGGAAAAAAAAATAATTCTTGGCCTGAAAAGCAATGCAAATAGATGTCCTAAATTTGCAAATATTTGCCTGGCACTGACACTAGATTTATTTAATGCTATGACTTAAACATATTTTAATAGATTCCCAACATAAAAAAGACAGTGAAAGAGTTTGGCCTGCTCAAATAAAATGATGAATAAATAAATATAGCTAATAATAGAAAGAAATATGACATAAATTACGGTAAGCTAGAAAGTAATTGTAGAAGTTTATGGTTATTGGGCTGAATCTAATATGATGTTAAATTTCTATTGGCATTTCAAGAGCTGTCCTAATTAATCAATTGGTAATTGCAGCTATGATTACTGGCTGTGATTATGATTAATTGCCAATTTTGATTGATCCTCCAATAATTCTGGCATGTTCTTCAATATAGAATCTCTGCTGCATTAAGAAGGATTTTGGAGGCAGAGTTATTAAAAGCAAATAATCAAACCCTTCACTCTCATTATGGATCTGTCCTCAGGGGACAAGATTTGTGATGGTAGAATCATGGATAGATTCGCAGTAGGGGAAAGCCAAGAGAGGACAACATTATGCCAGAGATTATTTTAATAAAATAGACTCATTGTGGAGATGGAGTGTACATTTTATAATGATTCATTCACTTCAGGCTTACATTCATTACACCCCCTACTAGTTGAGCCTCCTTCTGTTATAATAACAGTATGATCTCTTCAGCCCATTCCAATCACTACTACCTTTTTCAGTCCTATGGGGAATGGAAATAAATATCTTTGTGCTTTTATAACTGTCACATAAAAATTGTTCGTTATCCAGTTCTTTAGGCAAGTACCATGAACCTAAGGTCACAAACAGCGGAAATATTTCTGGGGTTACATTATAAATAAGAAAGCCTTGAAAGTCATTTTTTCTAATATGTCATTAACTTGGTGCCAGGTGGAGGCACACAGCCGTATTAATAGGGAGTCATAGCCCTTCTGCAGCCTAACACAGTGGCTTGTTACTTGAGAGCTCCCCCGACCCACAAATAGAACTTCTTTTTGAAGAGCCTCACACTTCAGGCTAAAGCAGTGACTTCAGGAAGGTTAGCTTATCGGAAAATACTGGCAATCAGACTCATTTTCGACAAATAAGGAAAGGGAATTAGAATATACATGCCACAAGGGCAGAGTCCATATCTTTTATGCTTTGCTGCAGCCTGAGTACTTTAAAAGTACGTATATTGGGGTGGAAATCCAATAAGTAATGAATAAATGAAAACATGAACACTTGTACACACTCTACTCCCAAGGGCTGAGGCTTGGCATGCATTGAGAATTGACTCAATATATACATTTATATATTGCATTACATATAATGTGATATGTAATACATAAATTACATAATTTATATGTAATATGTGTTAAATACACATGTATTACGTAATGCATTATATTGCATTATATACATTTATTCCTCCTAACAACCCTGAGAGGGAGGTGCTATTACTAACCCTTACTTAGAACTATGAAAACATAACATTAGAAAGGTAAATAACACAGCTAAATCCACATAATTAGTAGTTGGCAGTTGAACAAAGGACTTGAGCTAAGCTCACTACAGTTCCAAAGCTCATGCTTTTAACTATTAGGGTATTCTGCCTAATTTTCATAAGAGTGTACAAGGCCAATTGTTTTGCCCCAAACTTACAGAACAACGGACCAGGTTACCAGAGTTTATAGCAGAGTTTGGACTTGAATCCATCAGTGTGTTGCTGAAACCCTTTCCTCCAGCTGCTGCCTCCACCCCATCTTTACTTTCTGTATATTTGCTTGCCCAAGGTGGTAAGCTCAGAGAGGCTAATCTTCCAGCTGTGTGTGATGCCACCCTTGTTCCTAACTCTGTGGCCAGTACATGGACTTGTATTAGTTTCCTATTGCTGTTCTGACAAAGTACCACAAACTCAGTGGCTTAAAACAACACAAATTTATTATTTTATAGTTCTAGAGGTTGTAAGTCCGAAATCAGTCTCATTAGGTCAAAGTAAAGATGTCAACAGGGTGGTTTCCATCCGGGGCTCTTGGAGAGAACCTGTTTTCTTGTCTTTGCCTTCTAGAGGCTGTATACGTTCCTTGGCTTATGTCCCTCTACCCCATCTCAAAGCCAGCAAGCAGCATGTGTTATCACGTCTTCTTTACTGACTTGCTTCTCTTTTCACATCATCTCTGACTCAGACTCTCTTTCCTCCCTGTTATGAAGGAGACTTGTGATTATGTTGAGGCCACCCAGATAATTCAGGATAATCAAGGATAACTTTCCCATCGCAAGATCTTTATTTTATTAACATCTTCACAGTCTCTTTTGGCATGTGGGGTGACATTTTTAGGATCTGGGGATTAGGACACAGACCTCTGTGGGGAGCCATTATTCATCTGCTGTAGACTTGTGTATGGTCTCAACTGGAATGTCTTGCCCTTCAATTGACCTAAAGCACATGCATTTTCCTGCTCTTGGGATTGGATTAATAACATATCCATAGCCTAAAAAAGAATAAGAACTGTAGTCAGATGTGTCCGTGACAGTATTGTTAATGCTTGGTAAATTTTGGAAACCATATCAATATCATTTATTATAGGCTGTTAGTTCTTGAAATAATGATGAAAATTATGATGGAGGATGAAGACTTGCTTATATTTTAATAAAAGAAGCAGGACACAAGATAGTGTCAGCCTTGTAACATTTATGTATTCAAATAAATCTGGAAGAAAATATAGGAATTTGAGTTTAATTTGTGGGAAATTATTTTTATTTAACTTTCTGAAGTATTGTTATCTTATTTTCAGGGTTTCATCTCCTCCACGTTACTTCCACTAAACACCAGCCTTCACTGATATTCTATCTTTTCTAAATTACATGTAATAAAGTGCACCTGAAAATTTAGCTTACTTAGTATTGCATGCTGGAATCCTTTCTATCCAACTTGATTGTATGTTTTGGAATCCCAACCACTTAGTATATAACTCAACATCAACAAAAGGCCTGTAAATTAGATCAAATTCAACAAATATATGTGGAATGTATACTATGAACTGTCACCAGGTGTCCTACTTTGCTTGGACTAGAATAGTTTATGTCTGTCTTCCAGTAGGAATTACTAAGAAGACCTCTTTCACTCACAAAAGTATCCTGATTTGAATGATAAATTATGTAATTCCCCTAGATATATAGCAAGTGCTATGAGTTGGTCTTGGTAATAACAGTAAGCCATGGCTCCTAATCTCAACAAACGAGCCCTCAACAATTTGAAACAGTATAGCAGGCAGAATAATGGTTCCCCCAAAATGCTTACATCCTAATCCTGGGAGCCTGTGAATATGTTGCACTATATAGCATAGAGGAATTAAGGTTGCATATGGGATTAAGGTTGCTATTCGGTTGACCTTAAAATAAGGGAATTATCCTGGATTATCAGAGTGTGCTTAATGTAATCCCAGGGGTCCTTAAATGGGGAAGAGAGAGGTGGAAAAGAATAAGAAGAAGATGTGACTACGGAAGAAAGACACAGAGAGATGCAGCATTGCTCCTCTGAAGGTGGAGGAAGGCACCAGGAGCCAAGGAACATAGGCCACCTCTAGAAACTGGAGAAGGCAAGGGAGCGGATTCTTCCCTAGAGCCTGTGGATGAAACGCAGCCCTGCCAACGCTGTAAATTTAGTCCAGTGATACCCATGATGGACCTCTAGAACTGCAAGATATACACTTGTGCTGTTTTAAGTCACTAAATATGTCATAATTTGTTACAGCAGCAAGAGCAAATTAGTACGTTTTTACAGTTCTTCCTGGACTGGAGCGCAGGGGTGAAGAAGAGCAGTCGTCCTGGGAAGAGAACCAGCCTGTGTTGAGTGGTCGACTCCTACAGCGCCCAGTGTGCTGAGGGTGAGCCTGGGGCACAGCGGGTGGTGAAGCTGCAGACCGCGGTAAGGCGGTACAAGCCAGCTGGGCCAGTGTGCCGGGTTCACTGATGCGTGGGTAGATGCCTCTTTTCTTTCCCTGCTCCTTCATGGCTTTGAAATTATAAATTTGTCAATCGGTTTTTAAAAATTTCTCCCTATTTCCTTCCTCAACAAGATGACTGGCAATAATGGTGACCAACCCTCCTGGTCTGCCCAGGACTCAGTGATTCCCTGGGTTGAGGGACCTCCAGCCCTAAAATCAGGACAGTCCCAGGGTAACTAGGGTTGTTGTTCACCTTTCATATGACACCATATTCCATTCACCCAAGAAGACCTTTAGGTGAAAATGTTTAGCATAAAAAACAATAGAAAGGAAATAGAGATAAGCAAAAGCAATCTTTGATTATTAAAGTTTTAGAACTTTGGTTCATGACATTGAAGGGGATGCTTTTAGACTTCCCCATAAAAACAGAAACTGTATAAACTCAATCTTGAGAAATAATGCACTATTTAAAATTTTGTGAGCTGCCTTAATCTAATACAAGTCACAGAAGGAAATGAACCAAATTAGCTTTTTTTTAAGAGATTTTATTTATTTATTTGAGAGAGATACAGAGAGCAAGCAAGAGTGGGGGGCAGAGGGAGAGGGAGAAGCATACTCCCTGTCTGGCAGGAAGCCTGATGTGGGGCTTGATCCCAGGACCCTAGGATCATGACCTGAGCCAAAGGCAGCTGCTTAACCAACTGAGCCACCAGGGGCCCCAGCTTTCTTTTTTTCTTTTTTTTTTTTAAGCTCATGGAGTCATGAAATTATGTAATTGAAGGTGCTTTAGATTTCTCAAAATGTGTTTCTGAGAGGCCATTGTGGCTGTGGGATACCTTAGAGATCATAGTCAGGAGCAGGAGGAAGACTGAGTGAGCCTTCCCCTCCACTCCTGTCTGGACCAAAGCAATCTACAGTCTTTATTTTACAACTTCATTTGCAAAAGCATTCTTTGGTTGGAATATGAGAGAGGCCACTGTTTTCATAGAAACGTGTTTTGTCCCAAAATCCCAGAGAGATAAATTATTAGTCCAAAGTCACACAACCTAAAGCTCCTGACCAGACCCTATTTCCTTTCTACAGGCACCCGGAGTTGTCTTAGGAATACATGTGGATGTGGCTCTTTTGTGAGAGTATCTTGTCTGATAATAAAAGAGATACCAACTACCTAATGATCCAGAAGGTCAGAACTTTCACTATGTTTTTTATTGTGTGAAATTATAACATCATTAAATGTTAGAGCCAAAAGAAATCATTTTCCAATTCTCTCATTTTGGTTAGGATCCATGATCCATGGAGGTTAAGTGAGATTTTCTGAGTTCACTCAGCGAATGAATGGCAGCATCAATACTGAAGTTCCAGAGGAATTACATTATACCACACTTCTTCCCTTTGGTGTTAGTTATTGTTATTTTTCTTTTATTTTCTTAAATGAACATTTGTGTAATTACTCAAGTCCAGCCTTTTCTTTTGACAATAACTATAATAAATATTGCCAGGATAAAATATTCAAGCAGTAAAGATTTAATTGCTGAATAGTTAAGAACTGAGAAAGGGAAAATAAGTACTAAATTTACTTATCAAGTCAAGTCATTCTGCAAGAGTCCTCAAAGACGTATGTTGATTTCAGAAAGAATTAGTCTAATCCAAAGGCTGTTTTGACTTAGTGCAATCATTTCTCTGAATAGAAACAGCACCGCGTTTCCCAAAGTATAGAAAAGCTATGCTATTCAGGGATTCCAGGAGAGGAGATGTTGTATGTGCCACATGTCTGATCAAAGAACTTAACTCAGGTGCAATTGTGGCTGAAAATTAAACTTGAGATTGCTTCTTGAGGCAAGAGGACCCTACTTTGGAGGTCCAAAGTACCTCCCACTCACTGAGTAGCCCTTTCATCTTGAACCCTTCCCAGATATGCCAACAGCCTTCTTCTTGAGTGAGGGGTTCTGGACTCTGATCTCCAACCAACAAGATAGGTCACCCACTCTCTCAGTGAACTTGATCAGTAATGAAAAGGAATGAGTGCTTCTAGTAAGGAAAAGAAGGAGACAAACGTTTGGAAGGTCTTGTGCTGGATACTTTATATATTCTATCGCAGTCAACACACAACAACATCCCAAGGGATAGATTTTTGTATTAGGATTCTTTGTATTGCAATTGACAGAGTCAGAATGAAAACCATGGAAGTTGAAGGTCTCATGTAGCTGAGAACTCTAGGAGTTTCAGGCGTTAACAAATGTGAGTCTCAGATACTTTTCTTTCTCTCTCCCTCTCCCTCTCTTTCTTCTCTCTTTCTTTTCATGTTATAGCATTATTCCATGCACAGTGAGATGGAATAGGCAACTGGGCCTTCTGGGCTTAGATCACTTGAGTAATTCAGAGGATGCTGGTTAGCCTGGCATGGGTTATGTCATCATCCTTGAGCCAATCTTCATAGCGAAGGAGATGGATACAAAATTGATCAAATCTACATCACATGAACAACCCTGTAACAAGGGGGGGCCTAGAAGATGACTGGAATGGAGGACATGTTAAGTGGGGGGTGGGGCAGTTTCCCAAAAAAAGACGTCTGCCAACAAAAGCGGAGGGCAACTGAACTAGCAAATTCGAAGAAGTGTCCATTAGAGTGTAATTTTCCCTATGTAGAAATGATTAAATTAAGTATCAGAAAGGTTTCATTGTACTTTTAAAGTTCATAGGACTGATTCACACATGAGAGATGAGAACTAGAGCTGGTTTATCTGATTCTGAAGTCTGTACTATGTCTGCTGTACATGTGCCACTACAATATTCACAGACCCTTGAAAGGGATAGTTTTTTTTTTTTAAACATTAAAATTACTCTATTCAATTTGATAATAGAACTAAAAATTGTGCTATTGAAGTATAGAAATTATTATTTTGGGGGAATATAAATGTTTCTCTGGAAATTGTTTAGCAAGGAGCTTGGCCTTCATTGTGTTTTGAAATGTTTTAAAAAGGACTTCACAGTCTCTTAAAACCATTAGAAGAGACTTTTAGTGTCTTAAAATGTTTTTTTTCCATGATTTGAAGACTTTTATCACCTAGACCGCTCATCATCAAAAAATTACTATATTAATTGTTCAAATGGGTTTAGACAAATCTTTCGTTCCTCTACAATGCTGATAGGATTTCAGATTGGTCCGCCTTTTTAGCATGGGGAAGCTTGGCCAGAAGAATCAAAATCCTAAAAAAAAAAAGGTGGTTTTGTTTGTTTGTTTTTTAGTTAAAGAGAAAAAAAAAAGAAAGAAAGAAAGAACCCTAAACCTTTGGAATTCACTTTAAGGTATTTATCCTACAGAAATAATCAGACAAGTACCTAAGTTTGATTTCACAAGGATTCTCCAAAGTGTTAGAGATAATAGAGAACATGGAAACAAACCAAACATAGAGAGGATTGGCTAAATAAATTATGCAAAAATGCCTAGCATTTATTGAGCCCAAGCAATGTGCGAAATATTGTGCATAATAATATTCAAGGCACTTATTTGTCTCTTTTCATTCTCACAATCAACAGTCTACAAATTAGATTATATTATTAGCTCTGCTATCTTCCACTTCAGTTAAAAAAAAAAAAAGAACAAACAAACTGATTTGGAGAGAGTAAGCTAAATATCGAGGATACTTATTTTTTAATTAGCAGAGCCTGGACTCAAATCCAGGTTTATCTGACTCTAAAACTCTTGCTCTGAACCATTATGCAATATTCTTATTTATCTATTAAATGGAAAAATAAACCATGATTAAAAAATTTATATTGATCTATGTAAATATGAGAAGGTATTTATGAAAATTATTAGGTTAAAAAAAGCAGGTAACAACTGAGAACGCTTATTGGGACCCTCATAATTTTGTAAATTAATATTTACTTGTATGTGTTTATATGCACTAACTTGTTAAGCAGGATGATTATCTTCGTGTAATGAATACAGGCCATTTTTACATTCCTGATTTTATTTTTCTGTAATGAATTATTTATAATAAGCATGAAATACTTTCCTAATTATAAGTGTAAATTAATTACTTCCATTTTGGAAAAGAAAAGAAGTATTTTGCCCATCATTTCTCATCTCATTCCATCTCCCTTGGTAATTCATCTTGTCAGATACTAGTCATTGGGAGTTAGATCATTCCCTATTTGTATCCAAACCTTCCCAACAGGAAAGGTTTCATATGTAGGCTACTAGGTACCTGGTTAACAAGATAACAAAATTGAATTCTTAGGGAGAAAGCTCCAGCTTATAACTGAATCTTTATGTTTCTACTTGGGAAACATCAGCAAGGGCTAAAAATAATTTTTAAAAAATGAGTTCATCAAATATTTTCAACCTCCAGAAAGATTCAGGATTCATTCGACTCTGGGAAATGATTAGGCTTTCTGCTTAATCCCCTGCTGAATTCATATCTTGCTAATCCTGTGCTGTTCCATGAATGATTACAAAGCTCTGACTCACTAATGCTCCAATATAAAAAATAATCATTATTATTCCCTTGACCAAGGGTACTTTTGAAAAACTGCAAAATATTCCTCTTCATTTTACAAGTGGAGGAAAAACTATAAAACTACAATTGTTAAAAAAGAAAAGAAATGGCTTTAATTGGATAATTTTCTTAATGAAGAGACAATTTTCAAGGATTTCTGTCTTTTGTGTTTCTGAAATTACAAGCAGAAGTTCTGAGTTGTTTCCGGCCTCCTTTTTCAATTGCAGTAATACTAGGAAGACCAAACAAGGGTTAGAATCATCCAAACTCAGCATCTTCCATTGACAGACAACTAATGGATAGAAAACATGTTTTTTTCATGCTGTAAGAAAGCTTTCAAACAGGATGTCAAAACAAAGATGGGTCTTGGATTTTACAGTGACATTCCACAACACGGTCCCCTATGACTTCAGTCCATTTTTCTCCCTCTGATATTACAAGTCCACAGGGAGTCTTGCCCCAAATCCGTGAATAACAAAATAGCTTTTAAAATGCTCTTGAAGTTTTTGGCCTAATTGTTAAATCTGCTGCCATCATATAGTGACAAGTGAAGAGAATAAGGTCATTCATAGCTCTTAAAGCTGAGATCCTAATTATATTTATAAAGGAGCAGAAAAATCCCCTCTGCTTTTTCTCTAACATTGGTGCAATTCCCCAATACCAATATACAGAATACATATCTTTTATTTTACAGGAATAAAAGAAAACCAATAGAAAACCAGAAAACCAACAGAACAAATCCTATTCTACTTTGAGATTCATGGTCAAATTTAAGATATTTTGAGAAAATGGATGCACAATAGACAGAGCTGACAACTTCTGATAAGCCAGAGGTAAGAATAGAGGTTAGGATCAGTATATGACAGCTTTTAAACCTGACAGATTTGCAAGCACTCTCTCCACGTGTGATTTCCTGCCTACCAAAGTTCCTTCTAACTTGTGACTTTCCCTACCATAGACATTTCTTTGCTATCTAGAAATTTCCTGACCTCACACATGCAACACTGAGAAAATAGATCCTTTGCACGAGGGTATTTGTAATAGAGCTAGATCATGATCAAACCACTGAATATCAAATCTGCAAGGAACTTTGGTGATTACCTCAATTTAGGGATGTCAAAACCTATAAATACAACTACTTTCTCCCAATCACTAATAAATTCAGGACTACAACCAGCATCTCCTCGTCGTCCTTCCCACCACCCTCTTTTGTCTGCTCCTTGTCCAGCTGAGGCTAACAATCAGTATGATGATACATGTTATATATCAGCTTAACAATCGAAAACCCAAACTAAATACAGCAGGCACCCACTTAAGTCCAGTCTTTGCATAGAGTCAGTCCAAAGGTTTGGAAAAACAATCACATCCAAAGGAAAAACAATCCAAAAGAAAACTATTGCTGAAACAATTTTAATGTTTATTTGGTCTCTGGAGAAAATGGCAAAAAGTGGATGGCTGTGGGGACTGGCAGTAGGGATGGTAATGATCAGGGAAAAGGGGAGAAGACATTTTTATTTAAGCAGTGGTTCTCAAATAGGGAAAATCTGGCCCTTCAGAGAATATTTAGCTTTGACTATAGGCATTTTTGTTACAACTGGAGGGCTGCTACTGGCTTCCAGTAGAAAGAGGTCAGGGATGCTTCCAAGCATCCCTACAGTGCTTATGACAGTCCTCCACAGCAAGGAATTATCTAGTCCAAAATGTCAATAGTGCCGAATTTGAGAAAATCCGTTCTTAAGTATATCTTTGAAACCTTATTTCCATCCATGTCAGCTGTGGGGCTCCCCCAACTTTTCTTCCCTGCACTTTGAATTTCCATCACCAATTCTCCTAATGCTGAAAAGAATTCTTTTCTCTTATAGCTCTTTCTTTGCATTTTGATTTAAATCTTTGCCTTCATGTTCCATATCTGCTATTTCCTTCCTTTCCCACTATAAACCCCCCTTAGCTGTGGTACAAAAAGCAGAAATCCTCTTGGAAAGACATAGATAGGATTATCGTCAGTAGGCAAAAAGGAGGGGAGAGAAAGTTATGGGCATTTACACATCCACAGTATCTTTTACTTCATTGTATCTGCAGATTCACACACAACATCATATACATCTTTAATGACCAATGAGGAATCTCTACATTTTTATATTTCGGCTCCTGATCAAGGGATTGAAATTAGAGACAGATTTCAGAACTTCCCAGCATATAGAAGAAAGGGGTTTTCTCTGTGTATATGGCAGAACCCGGAATGTGAAAAGAATGCAAGTTGAGGGAGGCAGGGAATTACAGGGGACTTCAGACAGAATGTAAGGACCTTCCATTGGTTCATAAGGTGACCCTTCACTGAGCTAGCTCCATTCCCAGCCCCACTTGAATTAAAATCAAAAGTTATCATTTGTAGGAATAATAAATCCTTGATTCTATATTCTCATATAACATGAAAATAGATTAAGGGAATATTATGAATTGATGCAAATGGACAATTGGAGGGAGAAATAAAACTTTGTTTCTAGAAGATGGGTATGTATTCTTTGCTGTTATCAGTTGCATTACAAAACACTATGAAACAAAGATCTTAAAATGTTTATGAACCATATGGGCTTACCATAGGTAAGCATTTTATGTGACCGTTTTATTATATTATGAAAAATGTGTTAGAAAAAGTTTGGTTTATCCAGAAAAATGATAATCCAGGGAGAAGGATATAGATGAGTCCTATATTTCTTTTTTTTTAAAGATTTATTTAGTTATGTATTTATTTGAGAGAGAGAAAGAGAGAGAGTGAGCAAGGGTAAGAGGGAGAGTCCCGAGTCCTCTCAGTGCTCGATCTTATGACCCTGAGATCATGACCTGAGCTGAATCCAAGAGTTGATCACTTAACTGAGTGAGACACCCAGGCACCCCTAGATGAGTCCAATATTTTTAAACCGCTAACTTCTTGATATATAAAAGATTCCAAATGTACATTCATATTATATCGATACAATTCTAGATGTCATGGCTTCTCTTTTTCTCTTTGTCTTTTTTTTTAAGATTTATTTATTTATTTTAGAGAGAGAAAGAGATAGAGATAGAGAACGTTCTGGGATATGGGGCAGAGGGAGAGAAAGAGAGAGAATCTCAAGCAGTCTCCCCGCTGAGTGGCAGGGCTTGATTCCAGGACTGTGAAATCATGACCTGAGCTGAAATCAACAGTCTTAACAAACTGAGCCACCCAGGTGCCCCCTTTTATTATTCTTGGTAGAAATTTTGTAATCAAGAATTTTAGAATAAATTATAGATTATTTGAATGTGAATATATAAGTACATACAGAAACTTACTTTGAAGAGCCCTTCATAAATAAACTAAATATTAGGAGATTATAACAAAGTGTTTAATAAGCCATTATACACGTACTTAACTGATTATTTTGAAGACACTAACAATAATGTTTTCGAAGTATTTTAAAAAACAGAAAAAAAGCATACACAAATTATCTCATTCTAATTTTATTAAAAATAAACTTACATTTTTTTAGGAAGAGAACTTATTAAAATTCCAAAATGGTGATTTTATCATTATTTCTATGATTATGAATAGTTTTTACTTTTTTCTTTATTGCTATGCTTCCAAATAATTTTTTTTGCAATGAAAAGATTTTACTGTTAAATAATGGGAAAAATGAATGCTATTTTTAAATGGGTCCTATGGAGAAATTTTTGTTTTTCTTTATCTAATGCATTGCTAAAACCATTTCCATATCAGTTCCATCCACTCTATCTTGGAAAACAGGGAGGAAAATGCATCTGTAATAAATGAGGACAGCAAACAACAAAAGTGGCCAAAACTATAAGTCCCTTTGCTTAGCAAAGCAATTTTTGTGGCTGCAACAGTTGGAATCAATTACTGTAGACTTTAATACTGTAATGTTGACAGAGTCTTAACTTCCGGAGTTGTAACTTGGGAAGAAGTCACTTGCACTGGGCAGAGGGGCTAAGAAAAAGACCCATTTGATCAAAAATGACTTCATTTCATGAATCATTATGCTATTACCCTGTGCTTGAAGATAAGCAGTTTAGGCGGGGTCATGATTTAGCGGTCTCTTGAGACCCTGCTGTCTAATTAGCAAGGCTCTCAAAAACCTGAGTTCAGCTCATTTCTCTTTGGGCCTATAGGAAAGGAAGGCGTGTTTTTCTCTACTGTCAGCATTATGCTAGTTTATTAGTCCTGTGTTATAAGTGTTACAAATGGGAATTTATTTTTGGCTCCGAAAACTCAATGGGCAGAAATTCGGGCAAGATAATATCTCCAAAGGAGTCAAGAATAGCAAAACTTTCTAATGTTCAGGACCCAGGAACAGAGCATCTCTGGTGTTTTCGTTTTGCAGACCTTGATTTGCAGTGCTTTTGCAAAGTAGCATACAGAGCCTGTCAGGGAGTCCTCAGAATCCTGTCATTGAAGAGGTCACCTGGTCATTTGAATTTTGAGAAATGTTGCTTCCAATAGTGATTGTCTTATTCTTCAGGTCTAGGGAAAAAATTAGGCATATAAAGCCTACAAAGAAGTGCTTATAAAGAACCAGCCCATATATGTGACCAGAACAGCAGGGCAGAGGTCTCTTTTCATCTACAAACTCTTATATGGTGGCCTACTACAAATCTCTATTTGAATGCCTCATGCATGAGTCAAATTAACATGCTAAACATTGAACTCTTTGTTTTTCTTCTTTGTTTCTTTTTTTCTTTCATTTTATTGTGGTAAGAACACCTAACATGAGATCTACCTTCTTACGTGCCAATTTTTAAGAGCACAGTACAGTATTGTTAACTATAAGCACAATGTTGTATAGCAGATCTCAAGAACTTACTCATCATCTTGCATAACTAAAACTTTATGCCCATTGGTTAGCAACTCCGTAATGAACACTTGATCTCCTAATGTGGTATTTTACCCATCCCAGTGAAAGTTGTTTACTGTCACTGAAGAAACTTTGAAACTCGTGACAACTTCCCTTTCGTTAGCACCTACATCTCACTTAGGGGCAAATCTTTTTGATTCCGTCTCCTAGATTCCATCTTCTTGACACTTCCTGCTGTCTCCACTTTCATCCCTTGGTTTGTGCCACCATTGTAGCCTCTCTGCCCACACGTTGGACAGTCATTCTCCCTGAAGTCTACTCGTTCACCATACACCAGCCAAAGTGCTTCTTACAAAGCATAGTACAGATTGAAGCATCCCTTGGCCACAACCTATCAACATGTCCTCATTACATGTAGATTAAAACTCAGCTCTTTAATATATGGCCTATTGTAACTGAATCTTTACCTCCTTTTTTTTTCCTTAAGATTTTATTTATTTGAGAGTGAGGAAGCAAGAGCACGAGTGGTGGGGGGGGAAGAGGGAGGGAGAAGCAGACTCCCCTCTACAGGGAGCCCGAGGCAGGGCTCGATCCCTGGACCCCAGGATCATGACCTGAGCCTAAGGCAGATGCTTAACTGGCTGAGCCACCCAGGTGCCCCGATCTTCGCCTCCTTTTAAAATTTCCCTGTTGCTACTTTCTCATGTGCCACACTCCATTCACCATCAAATACAGCAATGTTTTACCAGCGTTAAGGCTCTTCTCATGTAAGTTTATGCCACTTAGTTTTTCCTGGCTTAAACGTCTGCCTGTTCTTTAAATCACAGCCAAAATGTTATTTTCTAGACACGGTCTGAGCACCTCAGTGAATACTTCCCCAGGCTGCAGATTGGAGAACCACCTTAGCATAGAGCTGCTCATCGGTCTGCAGGAGCAAACTCAGGAGCTGAAAGTCACGCTGGAAGACTCTTCTCGAGTCCCTTCCTGAACTCACCTGTTTTCCAGCACTGCAACACCTCAGGTTTGGCCCTGGTAAGTTCTTGGACCCATTACCCTGCCAGGGTAGTTCATATATGACTCCATTTGGTCTTAGTAATAATTTAAGACTCTTATTACACCATGAATCAAATCTGGCTGCTCAAGGAAAGTATAAACTTTGGATACAAAGTATGGATTATTTTTATAGGGTCTTTATTTTTTCAGAATTGGGCACAGTGTTGTTTTAATGGCTCAGCTCCTACATTTAAGCACAAGAATAAATATAAATTGTGCTTTAGCACCTGCTGAAATTCAGGCCATGATGTTACCTAATATTTGATTCACCATCATAAGTGGTCCTTGTTGAAGAATCTGCTTTGAGTTATACAAGCTGCAGAGACTTATGCAGGCAATGCCTATAGACACAAACATATTTTTATAGTGTGTTTCCCTTCTGTATTATTTCAACTCCTACACTACTTACATATTTATAGAAGCCTCTGGTGATTCTTAATGATGTTGTTCAGTTTAGTTTCTTAATAATTTCCTTGGTTTTATACTAACATTCCTGCTGTTGATTGTTCTTTTATTTTAATTATGCCGCATTCTAAGCAGTGCTTCTGGGTGTGGGTTGGAGTTTCCACTGCAGTACATTACAGGTGAAAATAATTTTCAAAATCCTGTTAGAGCAAAATTCCAACCCTTCACATTTTGTCAGGGTGGGTGGGTAGGGCTCCATCAATCCTAAAAAGTTCTATTCCTTGACTGTAGGGGCTGATGGCCAGCTGTAGTAAGTTAGCAAATAAAAGTTATGTCAGCTAGCACGTATTGGGCACATATTACCTGCAGAGCCTGGGTTAGGTGCTGTATGTTCAATCTTTCATTTAATCCACACCACAACCCTATGAGACATCTGTTATTAATATGCCCATTTGACTCCCATGGAAACAGAAGCCTAGAAGCCTAGAGAATCTCAGCGCTGTGGCCAAAGACATGCAGAGCCACGCAGTGGTAAGAACGGAAGCCTTCTCTGACTCCACAGCCCATGCTTTCAGCTACTCTGCTACTCTTCTGTTCAAGTAAGAGTAAACCTTACTCCATCATAAAAGTGGGAAGGGAAAAAACACACCTAGTAATCCGAACTTTTCCTTGCTTACAAGCACCAGGGATTTTAAAAAATTGTCTTGCTGTTGAGGGATTAATCATTTGAGATAGTTGCAGTGTCCAAGGTCGAAGAGAAATCAAGCTATTTTTATTCAAACCTGGATGAAATATCATGTTCAAAAGAACCTAACATTGGAATCACAGAGTATTGATTTTGAATGCTGTATTACTATATATTCTCAATGATATTGAGCAACAACTTAAACACTCTCTTAATTCCTACCTCTGTAGGTGGAAATAATAATTGCATAGATAACTTGCAGGTCTGCTGACAACACTGACTCCATCTTTGGCCCTCCATCTTGTTCATGCCGATGCCGTGACCTCCCTGCGGTCGCGTGTTCCAGGCCCCTGGGAGGTTAACATATGCCCTGACCAGAAGGCGGGGGAGGCTTGTTCTGATCTTCCCTAAAGCAACATACAGAATGCGCCACTTTGGACAAACTAGTAGAGATGACTGTTGCCCAGATGCTGTCACTTTAGGCAACTAGTAGAGCTGACTGACCCACAGGTGGAGCCCTTCAGGTAATTACTCCTTGACCTCGCCACACTGTCTCTTGCTCTATAAAAGCTGTGGGTTCAGGTCCGGACTGAGCAGAGCACAGCTGTGTAGCACCTAGCTTGTCCATCTGCCTGATTCCGCCCCAATCAGTAAGTTACCCTGAATAAATCTCTGTAAACAGGAGGGAATGGCTGGCTTTGTTGTCTCAAAGTGCTTTCTCTGTTTGGAGGATTCTTTACTGTCCCTCCTCCACCTTCTAACATAAACAAGGGAATGCATTGAGGGTGCCTCACAGAGTGTCTCTCATATATTTGCCTAATCAATATTATCCTCCCCTAGTCTCTATTTCTGTGTTATCTATAAGGCAGTAAATAATTCCATATTTTTTGTCTTGTAGACATCACCTAAGAGAATAGATGCCCATGGGGCTGGCTGCCAGTCACTTCGCTGGCCCTGTCAGCCAACTTCAGTTCTGTTGTCCCCCTTGCTATTCCATTAGCACATCAGGCACACTTCACTCTTGGGGCCCATGCACTGGCTATTCCTTCTGCCTGGAATGGTCTTCCCTAGACATCCATCCACTTAACTTGCTCCCTCATCATCTTCAAGTCTTAGCTAAAAGATCATCTTCTCAGTGGAGGCTTTTCTGACCATTTGATTTAAAATTGCACATACTCCACCTGGATGCCTTCTGGGCTTGATTCCCCTTAATATATAATTTATGTGTTTTATTTGTTGTATGTGTTCCCCACCCACTGGAATGTAAACTACAGGAGGATAGGAATGTTTGTCTTCCCCCCACCACTGGTTTATTTGTATTATCATAGTAGATAGTAGCCCATTAAATATGTGTTGAATAAATGAATGAATAAATGGATGATTCCAAAATGGATGCTTTCAATAGAAAAAAATCAAAGAAAGTAAAGATCACTGTGGAATGTGGAACCGAACATTTCATGGGATTGGATGGAAGATTGAAATATTGCTATGAGCAGAGGTATCCGATTCAGATAGCTTAGTTTTTTGGATGGCAATGGGAAAGCAGTATAGCATGATTTTTTAAAAAGAATTATACCCATGATAGATAAAAGGGATTTCAAAAGAAAAGGACTTGGACATCCAGTGATGTATCTACTCTTTGAAATATCTTTGCATTTTTTGTGTATACACTTAAAAAAGCCTAATGGCTTTTGGCCTTATTTTTTCCCATTTCTGTTTGTCACATATAAATCTATGGCATGGATTTAAGAACTTGAGCTCAGAATTCAGATAATACTTAATTAGACTGAATCCAAATCTTGGCACCTCCACTTTCTTAAGTCTTTAAACTTGGACAAATTAGCAAACTTTATAGGTTCCTCTTTTGTAAATAGGGATAATAGCAATACTTACCTCATAGAGTCATCCTGAGGCTTGAAGTGGTAAAAGGGCTTAGAACAAGCTCCTGGCCCACAATAATAGCTCAGCTGGTGAGCTGTTACAGATTTTATTGTTCTTACTCCCCAGTAGACTATAAGCTGCAGGAAAACAAGGGCTATGCTCCTTGCTCATTATTGTAGCCCAAGAAGATGGAGATGTGGATATATATCCACACACACACATATATTATATATTTAATATATATATCAATATAATATAATAATATATATTATATATATTCATATATATACCA
Source organism: Ailuropoda melanoleuca (assembly GCF_002007445.2). NCBI lineage: Eukaryota > Metazoa > Chordata > Mammalia > Carnivora > Ursidae > Ailuropoda > Ailuropoda melanoleuca. The sequence goes on along the minus strand of NC_048233.1, from coordinate 70,941,704 downwards.
TACACATTTAACATATATAATATATAAAATATTTGTTGTAGTTACATATTTTATATTATAGCTATATACATTATAGTTTTATTTATAATTTATTTATATATAATGTAGTTTTTTTATAGTTATATACATATATATACACACATATATATTATATAATTAGTATACATAATATATATTCATGTATAACACATACATTTTACTTATATAATATATAAAATATTCGTTATAGTTATATATTTATATGTATAGTATATGTATTTGATTCATATATAATATATATGTAAAATATATATATTTGATTTCTCTGCTCACAGATATTATCCTGTTGTGAAATTTGTTTGAGAGGGATTGAGAAGGGATAGATTCTACTTTCAGATTTTACTCTTAGAGGACTCATCTATCAGTCTAACTACATAAAATGAAGCAAAATGGATTTCTTGGATTATAATAATAAGGACTACTTTTAATTTGACAGCCTTATAGGACATGAATGAGAACTGCTGCTCTAAAGTGGTTAAGTTCTATGGAAGAAACTGGTTTTATTGAATCCATTGATCAGTGTTTTATGGTTTTATTACAGATTTAATCATAAATCATATTTTAATGAATGAGTGAAAATAGTATTTGTAAAGGTTAATAAATTTCTTGGCAAAAGTACTAAACTATATATAATTATTGAATGAATATGTCAAATGCCATGATGGAAGGTAAGCCCAGAAACAAAAAGACTAAGAAATGTTGTCAGTCCTCAAGGAACTTGCAATATCACACAGTGAGAGGGAGAGAAGTGAGAAGGTAGGGCACATCTTAGTTTTGGGGAGTCATTAAAAGTGGCATCATAAAACAAACAGTGATGAGATCGATTTAGATCATCAAAAAAATCATCTCAGGATCATCTCCCAGTCTACTCACCTGTAATTTAGCATTTGTGAGTGCAGTGATTTTAAAATATGTGCACAAATTCTTTGATAACTGCACTTCAAGAAGTAGAGCCTATTCTCTCTTGGAGCTAGTGACTTGCTTTTGGTAAGTAGAATAAAGCGGAAGCGACAGTGTCCAGCTACAGAGACGAGGTCGTAAAAGGCATTGGGCCAAAAAAATATTGTTCTCAATAGAATCTTTTAAAAAAAAGTGATCCCACTTTTCCCATATTCATGTTTTATTTCACCACCTAAACCATAAATTCCTTGAAAGGAGAGGCCTTGCCCAGTTCTCCTGTGTGTGCTTTAGAATCTAGTACATGCTATAACCTGGCAGATAGTAAGCCCTCAATCAGGCTATATTTGATTGGTTATCATCTCCATGTTTTTATGAAGCTCTTCTTGATTAGAAAAAAACTTCATATTTTGAGATAATTATTATTTTTTCAAACCATTGTGCAGAATTCTACTGGGCTACAAATAGAGATTTAGAGAGGAATGCCAGAGGACTCAGATGGGATTCCAAAGGTTGCATCTCGAGTCGTGACCATGTCCTGATCGGTTCGACATTGAAGGAATCATGCAGCTGGTGCGTGGCGGTGAGTCCTTGAGCATGGTGGTACAGGGCGTAAGACCTGAATCTCAGTTTCTTCATTATGTACAGATGATAAAAATAGGGTTAGCTTGAGGAAAAAGATAATCTCTGTAGGGTGCTTAATAGATGTCAACAACTCTTGTTTTTATTTTTACCTTTTTCTTTTGTCCCGTTTCCTCCACTAAAGGACATGTATTGACTTAGATGTTGCTCTAGATTTTTTTTTTTTTTTTTTAGTATTTTCTAACAATGGAAGACCTTTTGGTACATGGAGAGGGCCTTGAATATATGTTGTATGAGGAAGTAAAGGATAGACATCAACATATTCATATCAGTGTAACATAAAGTCTGCGAAACAATGCAACCAGGAAGATGATATTTAATGTGATTTCAAAGCCATAGCTGGTGACTGGAACACACCAAGATGGGACAAAGAGAAGAGAGATGATTAGAGGCAAAAAAAAATTCTTGCCCAGAGGTTTGTATTCATGCAACGTTGTAATCCTCTGGTCATCAACATCACAGAGGGATACAAGTAAACATGTAGCATACTGTAGGGGTATTTGCATTTTTATATGAACAATTTTTTAATGATGTCACAGAGAAATGTTAACTAATTTCATTTTTAATTAGTTTTAGGGTGTAGAAGAATTAAAAGTGGTTATATTTAGAACTTATTTAATTACAATGGATAAACTATATTTCAAGTGCATAACATAGATAATCTCACTACGTTCTACTCCTGGCTATACTACTGATTTAATTAATAGGAAGAATTGCAGCATATTAATAAGAAGAAAATAGAAAAACCATTGCCTTCGTCCTTTATTGTGATTGCAAGCCATTCCACGTTCTGGATAAGTGGGTAGTTGATATTGAAGGCAGGAAATGTTTATTATTCAGGGCAGTAGGCTGCAGTGACATTTCTTATCATTTCAGCATAACTGTGCCAGAGGGTCTGTAAATAGTATTTGCCAAAGGCAATTTTACACATTCATAATATTCTTTGATGTCTGGGCTGGGCCCAACTGACAGAGCCCCCGAGGCTATCTTTGTGCTTCTCCTGCAGGCTGATAAACCAGTGTGGGGGTTTAGAGAGAAACAAAACAAACTCAAGAAATTTCATTTAATAATTTCTGAATTAAATTCACCTTAAGGAAGTCAATGCCTAGCAGATAGTGGCCATTTAATAAGTAGTTTTTGGGTGAGGGGAGGCCAACTTGAGTCGAGGTTGTGAAGAATAATTTCGAGAGGGAAATTTTACCTTCAGGAGACATGCGGGGTGGGTTTGACTTTCTGCTTTTTCTGCATAGGAAAGAGAAGATGAGAAAAGTGAAACCCTCATTCTCAGTAGTATGAATAATATTTAATAATGAATTAACATTTATTGAGTTCTTACTCTGTTCACTGGTTAAAGGAACTTTTGTACATTTACTCATTTATCACGGTGGCAGACCTATAAGTTTGATGACAAAACTAAGACACAGATAGATTAACCAAGAGCACACAATTAGTAAGTAGTAGGATATTAAAAAAAGAAAACACTATACATATTTCCTATATTTACTAATATCAGTATGTGTTCAAGCCAATTGAAATTACCCTGTCCACCTCTTCTGACCCAGGAACTACCCATAAAATTACCCTATACATTTTCTTTCTAAAATACATAATTTTCTGAAATTATTATATTTATGTAGTGATGGTTTTTTGGTTTGGTTTTTCTATTTATGTTTATTATTTGTCTGTCAAGTAGAATTTAAGTGCTTTGCAGTCTCATCTTCTACAATTTATTTATTCCCTATCCTTCCACCATGTTAAGTTTTTGAAAGTCCAACATCCATAATGAGGTATATAGCTCTGCTTTTTTTGAATGATGTCCAGTCTCTTCAACATGGTGTTGAAGTCATTCTGTCAGTCTGCCTCCCTCCTGTGCAAAACAGCCTTTCTATCTGCCTCTATATTACTGTACCCTCTGCTTGTTTGCCCATAGTGTGCACAGCCTTCTCTTTCTGGCACCACCAGCCCTATTCCCACCTGCATGTTTGAACCTAATTCTGCTTTCAAAGATGCAGCCATATCCAGGCTCTTGTTCCTGTTGATTTCATTTATATTCGTCCCCATCTTCTCCCTGCGCCTGTGGTTCCAAGTTTCTGTCCCTTCAGCTATCACTTTGTAGCATTGCGCCTTGTTCTTTGGTAATGCTACATGGGTAAATTTAAGTCTCAAACAAAATGTCCTGTACCAGTTAGGTTTTCTTTCCACTGTGTCTCTTGTGGTGTTGGGCATAGACTATGTCATGAGTAAATAATAGTTGGATAGCTACTTATAGTGCTTCATGAAGTCCATTGCTATGCCATGAAAAGTGAGCGCTCCTGTTAGCATGAAGGATGCTGTGCTGTCCTGCCCAGGCCTCCCTTTAGGAATGATGATCTTTTTCTCCCGGCCTCTGAGAGTACAGTGGGCAGAGAAATTTGTCTACTGGCCCATTTCAGAGATTACCTCTCTAGAAGAGACCCAGTTTGCCTGAGCCTCCATGGCCCTTCCTGGGCCACTGGTGTTGTCCATGACTGCTTTACATGGGAGTAGAAAAGCCTGACACCTTGGTTTTACTCAGAACAACTCTGAAGAGGCATTCAATGCTTCAGAGCTCCCGTAGAGTTACCTGCGGCCACCACTGAGGTTGTGTGGCAGCCTGGGTTCTCCTTCTGTCCAGTTCTGCTTCCTTCCCTTCTGCAGATTATGCCAGGCCCCCTCCTAAAAGAACCTCCTCCATTTTAAAGTCCTCAGAGTCTGCTTTGCAGAGAACCCAGACAGTAATTCTCACTAATCATACATTTCATAATCACAGATGTTTCTTTTCTCATCACAAGGATAACGGGGGATATGGATGAAAAGTAGGAAGAAGAGAGACAGAGACAATCAAAAAGGACAATTGGAATCGGTGAACTTATTGTTGCATATTGTGGGAGGCTTTCGTTTTGTTTTGTTTTATTTGTTGGGTTGTTTGCCTTAGACACTTCTGTTCAGCTTTTTAAAAAATATTATCCCTATAAATGTCAAATGATGATCATTGTCTTTAAAAAATTGATGGCTAGGAATAGATGAGAGGAAGAAAATGAAGCTGGCAGTTGAGGTTGGATTGCACAGTCTCAGTGGATGAAATGGGGACACATTGGCCAGGGCACTCAATTTCCAGCCTCAAGGCGAGCTGATTCTGTCACTTATTTTATCCAGGAAAAAGTAGGGAACATTTCAGAATTGCCTGAGAATGCTCACTTATGTGTTTTCAAAACTCCAAGCTTGAACACTCAGAATGTCCTAAGAAATGAAGAGCGTGTCATCCCTTTATCCAAGACCTAAATCCCAGCTGACTGGAAGACCCCCAGTAGCATCCATTATCATATGGTTGCCCCCTGAGTGAAGTCAGTTGTGTGCAGCCACTCTCACCGCCCCGAATAATTGTCTCAGTCCTGCCAGTAAGTGCCTTTGCCTGTGGTGCCACTCTTTAATTTTATAAACATTCAAAAATATTCAAATTGGCTAGCTTCTTAGCAACCATCTTTGTAGAAATGAGCAGCTTTGGTAGTGAGAACACCCCCAATGAATGTTAAGCCTCTTTTTCTTGAAAAGAAAGGACAAATCAAGCACAGAATTTTTTCATTTCTCAACTTCATGTTAGTGGCAATGGTGGGTTGGAGTGTCTTTGGGGGCAGCCTTGATGCTTGTTTTTCTTTCTGAGAAAAACTGCATTAGACCAAAAAAAAAAAATGCCCCTGAGATTTAATTATCTTTCTATATTATTTTTCAGTACAAAGGCACTTACTCTTTTATTGTGTTGCTCTGTTGAAAAAAAAAATCTTTAGTAGATGCATTTTTTTTTTTCTAACGGTAAAGGCAGTATAACTTCAAAGATGGACTGCTTGCCTTTCTTGTCTTTGAAAAGAAAAGGAGCTGAGTGCTTTGAATAATTTCAAGGTGACATGAAGGTTTGTGGTCAAGATGGGTATAGAAAATAAAGTAATAAGGAATTTGGGGTATTGCCCCTTCGGATGCTCATACTTTTGCTTCTGTTTTTGGGTCTATAATGATTGTTAGTAACACAAAGTCTATGTATTTAGGTTATTCAAAAGAGCTCTTTTCTATAAAAGTAATAAATTGTTTTCATGGACCTAAAGGTTAGGGATGAAAATGGACATCAGAAATAGACAGAAGCCAAGGACTATAAAATGATAGAGACTCACAGAAAACATCTTCTGGATCTCTGACCTCTGCTTCTCTTTGCACATATGTTGTTGCTTTCATTTCTCTTTTTTTGCCACGTGTCCCAATGCACCCGGTGGGAGATAACTGCCATCAAACATGGCGAGGCTTCTGATTTCACCAGTCAGCCACTGAGACTCTTCTGTTCCTTTAATTTCAAATTTTCAGGGAAGATTTTGCTTGATCCAATTTGGAGTGTCTATTGTCTCCCTGTTGTCCAGAAATTATCAGGGTCAGTCATGCTGGAGAATCATGGCTGCTCCTTTCTCAGTCAAGCAGATAACAAGAAGGGGAGGTGTGAAGAAAAATAATCAGGACAGTTACCTGAAAATGGGGGTTGTGTCCTTATTACTATTTGTGTCATGATGGTCAACTATTCATCTGAAAATAGGTAAAATGTAGGAATATTTTAGGCATAAGGCTAAAGGGCTCAGTGTTTTATTTTGAGCAGTGCACGTTTGAATTTGGCATTAGCCTATTGGGGAAGCATCTGGATACTTACTCAGTTGTTAATTATTTCATTTTGTGTTCCCCTGTTCATTCATCCATTTATCTGTTCACTCATGCTGAAAGTCCTTTTGTTTATTTATTATTGAAGGGATACAGAATTAGAAGCATATAGGAACATTTAGGTAAGGAACACTTCCAGAATAAATCTCTAGGATAGTGGGTATGTTGGACAGAGTATGCTAACTACTAACATGGACACACACACGCACTCACAATGGCTCAACACAGAAACTCTTTATTCAATACGGGGAGGAGTTTTCTTCATGCTGATACTTAGAGACGCAGGCTCCTTCTAATGACTATGTCATTCCCTGGACTGCCAGAATGTTCTGCTGGTCCTCTGCATCTGATCAGCTGATGAATGAAGAGAGGGAATGGGAGGATTTCATGAAACTCTTTAAAGACCAAGCCTAGAAATGGCATGCTTTACCTCTTCTGGCATTCTGTATATAGCTCTACCAAAGTCCCAGGGGGCTGTGATATGGACTCACACAGGAAGAAAAAAAGATGAGCACTGCTTTTAGAACGTGAGTGAGAGAGGCCCCTGGTCTGGGCCAGGCCTTTTAGACAGATACCCTGAGGATTTCCTCCAGTTGCACCACTCCCTGTAGGAAATAAAACCACAGAGCCAAGGGCCAAGGATGCCTTGATGCTGGAGTTCTCTGGAAAAGTCCTTGTAATTATTTCCTGGTGCAGCTCGGTGCTCTTCCCTGGCTTCACCTTCCCAAAGGCCCTATAGAGGCACCCTTATGTCTCAGGCATAGCCAAGGACTGGCTATTTGTGAGAAATGTGGACAAAGCTTGCACGGGCAGACCAGGCGTACATGATGCCCTCGCAGTGCGGGATGAAGCTCAGGTGGGCTGGAGAGGGGACGGTCACGGTCGAGGGATGAGGGCCTGGGCCCTGTCTTCCCGTGCTGTTTCTAGCATGGAACTCTGAGGAGTTCCAGAAGTCTAGATTCAAACCTCCTTCTCCATGGTTTTAGGAAGGTATTTGATAATGCAGGGAACTAGGTTTTATTTAGCAGGTTGTCAGCTTGGTTTATAACTCTTAAACACAGAGATGTGTTGTATGTGGGCCTTCAGCTATGTTCTTGCCCCGAGCCTGGAAGGTGTTGGGGGAGATCCCTGTGGCGAGCTGTAGCAGCCTCTGATGCAGTACATGACTGGTGTGATTTTATGCTCTGCTTTGTAAGCTTCTGAAAGGAGGGGGAAACTTAAAATAGTTCACTTCTATTAGACAAAAATAAAAATTTAATTGCTCTGTTTCACCAAGCCTTATTCAATGGACCATTTCTGCTTCTATTACCCTAAGCACTAATAAACTCTAGAAAGCTACTAATAAACACTCTGGTTTCATTTAATAATAGCTACTTTTTTTTTTCCAATTCTTACCATGTGCCAGACACTGTGCTAACAAATTAATGTGTTATCCCATCTAATTCTAACAGTTCTTTTAATTACCATCCCTATTTGACAGATTAGGAAACATAAGCCAAGGAAGGAAATTGCAGATTTAAAAATTCAAATGCAGGTCAGCCTTGATCAAAAGTTTGCCTTCTTTCCAGCAATGGGAGACAAATGTTTCAGGTTGAAATGCATCGTAGGTATCAGAAAGGCCAGTCCCCTCCAGGCCCATTTTGATTCTGGAATCGTCTCTGTCACCGTCCAGACAAATACTTGACTTGTCTGAATAGAGACATTTCCAGTGACAAGTTCCTTTATGTATTAATACACAAGGGAAATTAGCATATTAAAGCAATTTTTAGTTTACAAATTGTGATGCATTTATGTGTTGTTTACAATAAGAAAAAACAGGTGACATTACAGTCAAGGGACTGGGATTTACGCCTAAATCACAGTCCATCTTATTTGTATTACGTGTAAAAATTCCAAATGTTCCGATGTCAGTGGGTCATGCACATGAATGTCAATTTGGGAAAAATAACTATATTCAAAATTTCAAGATCCAGACTTTCTGAGCTGTCTTTGTGTTTCTTTTGTTTTCCTTTTTATTGTGTGGATAGAGGGATCAGAGGGATGCTTGAGCAGAGTATGAAGATTTTTTTCTCACATGTAGCCCTAAACCAGTCCTTTCTGGATGTGTGTGTGTGTGTGTGGGTGTGTGTTGTTACTATGTAGCAGAATCTTTTAATTTCTTATCCAGACTGAAACACTTTTGAGAATGAAGTGGGGTGCTATTGATAATTATGCGTAAACTGGAACAGTCTCAGGAAAATGGAGTTCAGGTTCACCTCGTTACAGGACCCTTGTTTATCTGACATTCGCAAAAAGACCAAACATAGGGACAGACGCAGATCATCAGATCATTAGTAGCTGGCAGAGGCTGTAGGCGGAGTGAAGGGCTGACAACAAAGGGGCACAAGGGAATTTTTGGAGATGATGGAATTGTTCTATATCTTGATTATGATCATGTGTTCATAACTTTATTTACTTGTCAGAACTCGCAGAACCGGAGTTCCTGGGTGGCTCCGTCGGTTAAGCGTCTGCCTTCGGCTCAGGTCAAGATCCCAGGGTCCTGGGATCGAGTCTCATGGCAGAGTCCCTGCTTGGCTGGGAGTCGGCTTCTCCCTCTCCATCTGCCCCTCCCCCTGCTTATGAGCTCTCCCTCCCTCTCTCTTTCTCTTTCTGTCAAATAGATAAATAAAATCTTTAAAAAAAAAAAAAAGAAAAGAACTCAGAACTATGCACCAAAAAATGGATTTTACTCTCTGTAAATTATACCTCAGTTAAAAAAGGATTAAGAGGTCCTATAACAAGAATGGCAGAAACATGAGTTTAGAAGGATCCATTCTTTTTTACTTTTGACTATAAAGGAAAAACAAAAAGAGCCTACACCCTCTCAAGAAGAAACAAAACAAGCAAAACAGCTATTAGATCTGCTTTGTGACAAAGTTAAAGACTCAACACCACTCAAATCATTCTAAAAGAGTAAAATCTGAAAAAAGGACTTTTCTTCCTCTGTCACCACACACCAGGTGATGGCTAGGGGACATCACAGATGACAGAGTCATCACTGCGCTGTTGTACTCTGTGGTGGGACAGAAGTGAGGAGGTGCTAGCAAGACAGGACCGAGGCGTCTGAGAGAGGTGGCAGACTTTGACAGGTGGGTATGGTGAACCTCAGGAATAAATAGTTGGGAAGAGTGCTCAGTGAACTACCTGGACAATTCCAGTTTGTTCGTGAGAGCCTTTGAGACATCCCCTGAATAAGAGCGTGAATATTCAGGAGGACTGCTTTTACAGACGACTACGTAAGTAGGAATAAGGTTGTTAAACACAGGCTCTTTATATTAATGTGATGGTGGGGTGCCTGGATGTCTCAGTCGAGCATCTGACTCTTGATTTTGGCTCAGGCCATGATCTCAGGGTTGTGAGATCAAGCACCATGGTCAGGGTCAGTCTCCACACTCAGCATGGAGTCTGCCTGAGATTCTCTCTCTCCCTCTGCCCCTCCCCACCATGCGCACACTCTCTTTCTCTCAATAAATAAATAAAATAAAATAAATATATTTGTTATATTAATGTAATGGCATGGATATCCACAGATTGGTGAGGTCAGCAAAGTTTAAGTTCTATAACACTTAGAGTGTGTCAGGTAGGAACATCTTAATTATAGGACATCGTTCTAATACCTGATATCATTTTCATATTGGCAATAACACTACTATTGGATTTAAATAACAATAAGCTCCTAGATCCTTAAAAAATGCTCGTGTTTAATTAACATTAGTTCAATTGTGACCTATAATTGCTTTATCCTTTATTTTGTTCTATTTTTCCATTTCAAAAGAACCATGTCATTAATTTTCCCAGGATGTTCTGAGATCTTTAAGACCCATTACAGCTCTAAAATTCAAAGATTCTACAATTGAATTGGTATTTGAAAGCCCAAAGTAACTTGGTGCTGCTATTGACATTAATGGAAGGCAGCAAATGCAGTATGACAAAGAGCTTCAAGGTCTAGCCCTACCTCTTCCTGTGGGAACTTAAGCACCATTTCCACGTATGTTTAAAAAAGAGGAAATTCCTGGTATTTTCTTACATGCATAGAGTTGTTGTAGAGATTCAGTATTATGTGTAGCCTTGATATCTGAAACAAGGAGAGTATATACAGCTAATAAACTGTGTGGATCACATCTTTCCAGCTTCAGGAGTTGGGTGTGTGTGGTGAAGAAGAGGCAGTTGGAATAACCTGGTTGCACTTAAGTAACCATACAGACTATAACATGACACTGATCAGTATATTTCCCTGTGGACCTGCGCATCAAAACTTCACACTTTCATGATTCTGATTTCTACCCAAGAGATTAACAAAACATTATGGCTTACAGAGAGCTGTTTGTAACATAGGAACAAATTGTAGCCGATTCACTGTGGGATTTGTTGGTCATTCCCAAAGACTCTTTTGGGGAGCCTAATACAGAGCTGAAGCCCCTCCCTCAATTTTGAGGACTTATGGAATATGTATGAGGATTTTAGGATGTAACTCTAACCTACTTAGGGATTTTTTACCCAGACTAAACTGAGCGAAGATTGAAATAGTAATCCCTGGAGAACTATAGAGAGATGGGGGAGATGGTTGCACCCCCCAATGACTTATACAAAACCCAAATATTCCTAGGCCACATCAGCCATGAATGCTAATGATGTCCTATGCTCACATAAATCACAGGACACCATCATGGCCCCATTTGACTAACTCAGTCCGGCACAAAATCCCCAGTGAAGTGGCTTGAGGAACCTTGGGGATTAGTTCCCATTTTATTCTCTGCTATCATTTCACAACTTTCCTTGGCCATTTAATATCTGGCTGCTGCCACTGCTATCTCTATCATCTGTTACCTTGTTAATGTAAATTTCGAGGCTAGTAGCTTCTGATTCCTCAAACCCTTACTATATGGCATTGACCCAGCCCCGCATTCCCATCAGTCTTACTCTGGTGAAGTCATACTAATTTGTGCAGGAAAACAAGTTTGCTTGTTTGTTTTTTCCTCTCCCTCACATTTTTTTGCTTGTGTCCATCAGGCAAACAGCACGTTGGCGGCTCTCTAAGACCCCTCTGAAATGCAGGCCTGGGCACCATCATGCTCTGCCCTTCATTGTTTCTCCTCTCCTGGCAAGAATTTATAGCCCTTTTCTTCTCACACTGACAAAAGTGCCCTAAGAAAACTAAATTCTAAATGTCTATCTATATGTTTTACCAAATATACACAGATATGTCTGAAATTCCAATTAGTCTCAAGCCAAGATCTCTAATTTATAAGATTGAGGTGGGGAGGGCAGAGAACACTGCAGCCAATATGTTCATTCCAATATTCATTTCATTTATTCACCCCATTCATTCATTCATTCATTCAGTAAATATATGTTGAGACCCTTCTTTGTAAATTCTTTTCCAGGCACTGGAACAAATTGGTAAACAAAAATAGACCTTTATGTAATTTACAGTCTAGGGCAGGGGTTCTGTAAGTGGCTGTATTAGGTCAAGTAAAACATTGGTAAAAAATTTAGACTCCTGGACCCACACCTGACATACTGAATCAAAATCTCTCTACTAGGGGCAGGACATGATCTGGAAAGTAGGGTTTCCTTATTGAAGAAAACAGACTAATTAGAAAACTATCATAATTAGAATAGTTATAGAGCTCTTGGCCAGAAAAGCCCAGAAGATTAGAATAAATAGCAGAAATGAGGAGTTACTTAAAGAGGAGATTTGAATCGGCCAAGCATGTTAACCACAGGAGACTAATGAATAAATGAGGTAGTTCAGAAATTTCCCAACAGCTGAATCTGAGATGCACATTGATCTCAAGGTGGAGCCGACCTTGCTGAGGCTTGGCAGTTTGATTCCAGATAATCTTGTGCCTGCATCCTGAGAACAGGGCTTTGGGAAGAGGTCTTGAGCTCAGATTTGTCAAAACACAGAGCACCAGTCCATCGCCTGCTGTAGTGACTATCAGAGCTATGACCTTCCTGTTCAGGCCAAAGAAGGAATAGAAGTTCTAGGGAATGTATTCTGAGAGCCATTGTTGATGCTTCTCCCTTCACCAGCTTGAAGCCCTGGCTGCCTCTCAGGCAAGACACCTGACTGATTTTTCTATCACTCTTTAATAGTTAATCCCCACCTTGTCAGTTAAAATATTTCAATAACTCCCTTAGGCCAGATAAATCCAAGTAAGTTTAAATTAGATGCCTTAGCAACATTAGTCATTGAAAAAGCTTCCAGATACAGTAAGCCACACCATCTCCCTCATTACAGACAGAGGGTCTTGAATGAAACCCCTTAATGGGCCTTCTTCATGGCTCTGCAGCAGAATGGGATACATTTGTATTACACCTCAGTCAGGATTTTTCTTCATAACCCTTAGGAAGGATACATTTTACATTAACATGAAGCCTCAACATTTCTCAACACAGCTGTAAAATTCTGCTTTTAGCAGAATGCTGTTAGCAATGCGGAAATCCGATAATGTCACGCCTCTGCTAAAACACTTTCAAGGACTCTCACCACCTACTGAATTGTGTCCTACCTCCTCTTGCTAGTATAGAGAATGTACGGTAATTTAGTCAGCCACTACTTTGCCATTCTCCCCTCCACTTTGCATCCCAGGCACTTTCACACCTGCAGCCAAACAGCTCCTGTACTACTTTCTAGGACCTGCTCTCCTGAATCCTCATCCATGCTAGGCTCAAGTCGGCCTTCTGTTCTTCCCACCCTGTTTACCCATCCTTCAGAATCTTTTTCAAGTATCACCTTCTCCATCCTGCCTTTCCATACCTGAATATGGGTATCTCCAACCTATAGATTCTTATGATATCCCTCCCATCCATTGTCTGATCCTAACTACACAAGTGGCAATTCGACAAAGCCTTCCTTCTTGGACCTGGTCATATTCGTCGTCGTATCGATCTACTCTGTCTGGATCAATGCCTTTCATGTATTAGCTTCTAAATAAGGCACATCCCATTTCATTGGATATGATTTGCTTCTCTCTCTCTTTTTTCTTTTTTTTTTTTTTTTTGTGACCCTAAGCCCTCTTCTTGTCTTTTTTGTCTTGTTCATATGCTGACCATCAAGTCCACTCTAGGTCCAATGAGAAAAGTGATCTTCAAACAAACGTCAAACCCTACTGAAAACTTGGGGGCAATAAAGTCTGCTTTTCCCTAGGAGGATTAGAAAATATTAGTAAAGCACTCGGGAAGGAAAAATCTCCATGATCCTGTTAATTTCTGTTAGTATTAGTGATTTCCATAGATGCAGGAAGTCTTAGAGTCTTAACTCACACTCACAAGGGAGTCTGCAGGGCACACTCACAGACTTAGCTAAGGGAAACTGGTGATGACATTTTAAATGGCAAAGTCTCCTTGAGTTCTGAGCTTAATCCAAAAGAGAATGAATTTTCATTGTAGAAATCTGGCCAATGGCAGTGGCATCTGCTTTGATGAAGAGGAATGCCTATTATTACTAGTTCCTATCTAGGCTCAATTTTTTCTTGCTTTCACAAAAATTAAAGCAGTTACTTGAGCTTTGTGTTAGTGGATTTTCTTTTTCCAAGTTTACCACCTTTTGGAGCTTAATGGACACTTTTTGTTTGCTAAATCCAATTTTGAGAAATGCATGATGATAAATGTATGATGCGAAAATCTTACCTCTATCCTGAGACCTATTTGTAACTGGCCTCAGGAGGCCATTCTTTGAAATTGTGCTGTGAGTGTTGATTTGCAAACTGCGTAGCCTGCCACGTGCTCCCAAGGAAGTCAGTGCTGAAACAGGGTTGAAGGCCTGCCTTTATCTTCCACAAAGGCAGTTAAACAGTAGGCATCAAAATGAAGAAAATGCGACTGAAGTAAACCATGAAAACATCCTTTCCGTTCCTTCACTCTAACTCAAGAGATTTTTGACAGTTGAAAACAGCAATAATCTTTCTCAAAATATGATAATTCCTGTCAGCATCTATTTTACAGAAACTTAAGAGCATAAACAAGTAAAAACATAATACTTTGGGGATGATGAGAATCCAAACAATAGAAAAAATTAGAAGTTCAGTTTTATTGTTTTTCTAAGTATACACATTTGTATGAGTGCCTACATCCAAAATATTTTTGATTCTAGATTAAACAGGGCCTATCAAACAGATTTCATTTATATTTAGGTCTTTTTTTATAGTAAATGTCTCTAGGATGCTAGATAATTATTTATCCTTTTAAGCAGAATTTTCCCCTTCCCAATTTCTAAAACAATATTTTTGTAGAATGCATTGTACTTAAAGTACAAAAATACATTTCAGATGAGAGTCAATTTAGTGAACTACATTTTACATTTAAAGAGCTCAATCTAGCTTGTATATTAACTTCTGCATTTAATTACATTAATTAATTAACTTATTTAGCAGATATACCATAAGTAATGTGCTGGGTATTCAGATTGCCAAGAGAAAGAAAAAAGTACTAATCTTGATCTCAAAGGACTCATTCTACCTCTAATCTTAAATCCAAGCCTTACTCTATACATATCCTGTCACACATAAACTATACATCACAAGTTACCACAATAACGTTCAGCATAGAATGAAGAGCAGAATACAAAATCACACCAAGGAATGAATGCCTCCAGGGAAAGAATTTGTATATTATCCACTAAAATAGGGGAGGACTCCGGAGTGGAGTGAACCAGCCACAGAGGTGCTCAAGACAATTCACTGGGGTACTAGAAGAAAAATAAAGAATAGCTATTTACATTCATTTTGATCTTGTGGTATTTATTTTGTGTGTGTGCCTGCATTGGTGTGATTTCTGATGAGCACTTTATGTGGAATGCAGAGATAAATAATTTATAAATAAATAGACACTTTCTGAGAGTGCTTGCTCTTTTTGTTTTTGACTTATGGTGTACACAATATAAAAATTGCAGACCACTTGGAATTGTCAAGCCACTGGATGATTTTAAGCTGGCAAGAATGTAGAGTGGTTTACATTTTAGGAAGACTACTTGGTGACAATGTAGAGAGTAAATGCAGAGGAGTGAAAACTGACAAAGATATAGGTGAAAGACGATGCATTTCTGAGCTAACGTAGAAGACTGATATGATATCTATTAGGAAGAATGAATGACTAGGAATTAACATAACATGAGGCAAGAGGTTTTCCCTTTTTGGATGTCTAGAGAGACTCTACCTCTGAGACTCTAAGTTTGGTGATAGAATAAATGGTACATCATTAATTGAGATATTTAATACAAGAAAGGATTGGGCCTGATTGAAATCATGGGAAGCATGAGTTTAGTTTAGCATTTGAGTTGGAGATATGTGGGGGACATCTTTCTAAGTAGAGATGTTCAGGTAGCAGCTAAATAATTAGGTATGTTACTGAAAAGGGACCAGCTGGTGACCAGATTTATGAGTGCTTTTAAACATAGATGGTAGTAGAGTTGTTTATCTTTTATAGAAGGAGGCCAATTTTAGATTTCTTGGAAGTACTTAAAACCTTGTGCATGGATGGAATAAATAGTTGCTTCCATAGTATCATTTCTTACTGCTAATATTTTTTTCTGATATAAATTATTTGTTGTATAGGCCTACATTTGCAGTTCCAAAGGTAGGAATCTTAGAGTTTACAATAGAATGAACATGACTGACCTAGCCATTAGGATGGCTGCAGAGATCAAAACAGGGCCAAATATACTTGCAAGATTGCAACAAGGGCCAAGGCTAGAACAGTATTATGAAGGGTCTGCATGGAACTGATAAGGCCAAGAGAAATGTAAGAGGTGTATCTAAAAAATGAGAGAAAGGGGTCAAGCTTTGAACTTAAATGTCCTATACCTCTCCATACTGCCCACGTTTTGCTATGGCATGGATTTTGATTACTGTTGATGTAATGAAAGCTGAAAGAATTACACATAGGAGAAAATAATATACTACCAAATGAGAAGCCAAGTTGTTCTGAATATTATTAAAGGATTGTCATTGGATTTTGAATCATGGTGTCATGTCTATTGGATCCTCTCCCTCTTGTAACTAAATATTATATTAAGGGAGTACTATGGCAGATACCATAGCTTTTTAAAAATTTTTCAAACAATTAAGCTCCCAGGGCTGATGACTATCATATTTGTATGGTATCTCCAGGGCCTGTGTGTATGTGTGTGTGTGTGTGTGTGTGTGCGTATAGTGGTGAACATTTTGAATATAATAGATATACATCATATATATATATATATATGTTTTTTTTTAAAGGGGGTCATACAAATTTAACATGTTGTCTTCATTTGTCATTTGCTGATTCATTCAATATATTTCTCCTTTTTAAAAGCTGCATGGTGGGGCCCTGGGTGGCTCAGTCGGTTAGTTGTCTGCCTTCAGCTCAGGTCATGATCCCAGGGCCCTGGGGATCGAGCCCCACATTGGGCTCCCTCCTTGGCAGGGAGCCTGCTTCTCACATTCCCTCTGCCTGCTGCTCCCCCTGCTTGTGCTCTTTCTCTCTCTCTGCCAAATAAATGAATAAAATCTTAGAAAAAAAATTTTTAAAAAGCTGCATAGTATTCCATGCTAGGGGTATTGTAATTTACAAAAGCAGCGGCCATTCTTGTAAGTCTCCAATTCTTTCACTATGATAAACAGCGTTTCAGTGACCCAAATCTAATTCCTACCTTTGGAACTGCAAATTATAATTTCCCAAGAAATAAAGTCTATCATATGAAAAATAGTTATTTAAATTTATAATCAATCAAAAACACTTGTAGTATGAGAGGACTACACATACTGAAGTCATCTGAGGGAATAGATTATAACTGCTGTCTCATATTCATTCTAGGGCAGGCAGAATTACCCGAACAATTTATATTTTATATATAAAATGTGTATTGTATAAGAGTGTGTCTATGGATGTATGTATGTCTATGTGCCATTAATTGGATCTGTAGAAGTCAAATACATGGATGCATGTCTGATATTACTAAGGCTTATCTCCCCAGAACTATGAGTTGGCGTAAGATACAGTCGAGTTGTCTGACAATACCTAAGCTCAAGAAACTATGAAAAACACATTATATTTTTCAGATCTTTTCTTTGCTGCCATTAATGACTCAACAAACTATCTTAAATGAAATAGAGACTATAGACTTTAGAAATGACTTCAGTGAGATCCAGATTCTCACAGCTAAGTAATGTTATCAGGCTTCGATTTTCTTTCAGTTTTCATCTCAGGGAGACTTTCCTTTTGCAGTATGTAGAGCTTGGCCCATAATAGGTGCTTTGCAAGTATTCTTTGAGTGAATGCGTGATGGTGAACTGTATTATACTAAGAAATAAGGAAGATGATTCTTTTTGTCAACAATTCTAGCAAAAATCTCACAATTAAGCCCCATAGATCCAGTATGGGTCACTGGTCTATCATTGCACCAACTTTGTGATCAAAAGTACAAAATGCACAGTATCTGCCTTGGGCTGAAGTCATGATCTCAGGGTCCTGGGATTGAGCCTCACTCGGGCTTCCTATTTAGCAGGGAGTCTGCTTCTCCCTCTGTCCACTCATGCTCTCTCTCTGTCTCTCTCAAATAAATAAATAAAATCTAAAAAATATTCTGTATTGTAAAGCACAAATTTATGTCTGATACATTACTAGGTATTCTGAAAGATCTCAAGATGTGTATTATATCTTCTCTGTCTCATAAGAATTCACCACCTGGTAAAGAAATTAACCACTGAGATATGGACTGGTGAATTTGATATTATCTATCCCTTTATTTCTGGGATTTCAAGAACCTTCTAACTTATACACATCATATAATCTGCAAATGAAAGCATATAGCTCTGTTAAAATACTTTATTGTCAAATTATTATTATAAAAATAAAATGGTATTTAGTACTAAAGTGTTTTTTATATAGAGGTTATGTATTTTGTTTTCTAGATTAATCATTACTACATTTCTGTGAACTTCTCCATAGGGAAGTTATCCTCCAAATCTAATATTGTTTATTGTGTCCAGAAGAAAATACAGATTTTAAAAAGTCTATTTTTCAGAGGATGTAAGAATAACACTGCAGTGAGACATTTAAGTCAAAGCTGTATCATGTACAGAGAGCCATGTTATAGTTTATCCTTTATGGTGAAGCCATATGTTCTGACTTTACTAAGAGTTACAAGTTGTAACTAACCATTGAGGCCAAATGTATGCAGTTATTTTGGAAAGCCAAGCGGAACTTGGTTGCTTATCCTGTCAACTTTTCCATCAATTAAGGTCTTGGCTTAGGATGTTTTAGTGATAATGCAAGAAAAATATATCAAGAATATAGCATGGCTTGTCACCAACTGGAATGAATGAACAGAAAAGATGTTGTGTCTATCGTCAGAGCTTTTGTACTGAAAGGATTAAAGCTTACAAATTGACCCATATGAAATGTCCTTTTTTAGATCAAAACTGCCAAATAGCAACATATGATTCCATCTAATTTGTAGGCAAATAATAGCTCTCAAAGTACATGAATAGAGAGGACATGGTAAAAATAGATTTAACTCATTTCCCCCGTGTTGTTTATATTCCTATGTAGTTTAGCCAACCCTTTCTTCACTGATAGTGCAAGGTAGAATTTAGCTCAAGCACAGCTGCCATCTCACAAATATTTAATTAGTGTGGCCTACATTAATGAGGTTGAGGTTCTGCTGTACTGCCTTGTTAAACTCACATACATTGACTTCTTATGGGAGGGGAGCCTCACACAAGGAATTCTCCACCTCCACCTAGTACTCCAAATTCAAGTAATACTGACTTGAGCGTCTCATCGTGGGAAATTGACATAATTAAGCACTCTTCAAGGAAAAATAGACTCTGATGCCTCTAATGCTATGAAATATTTACTGTGCACATCATTGCAGTAAATTCCCTGACAGAAAGTGATTCTACCAAAGTAGATCAAATGAGACCATCACATCACCTTGTAGCAACTGTATCCAGCTTTATAAATTATTAAAGAATATATATCTATATGCATAAAATATAAATGTAGTAGCGGCATAGTGTGGAGGCTGAAGAATCTATAAAAGTATGTCTGGAATATGTTTCCCTATGCTCTCAATTCTTAGCTCAGACATGAAGCTTGCGATGCTTATCTCTACAGGCAGGGATTCCCTCATATTGAATGTTGGCCCCATGCAGCAATTAGAATCGAAGAGTAAATAATAATAATCATAATAGTGTAATTCCTTGTGGCAAAATATATGTATATATATAATAATCAAAAGAGTGAAAAAAGCTTACTACTGAGGTCATCAAAAAGACTGACTTAACGAGAATGGCAAAACTATCTTTTGTTAAAATGCTATTAAATTTTAACTTTTGAGTGTCTCTGGGTTCCAGATGGGAGAGCAGAGGTGCTAGACATTTTTCAAAATGACTTGATTAAAAAAAATGATAATTTGAGAAACCTAAGACATTTGCTAAAGACTAAGAAGAAAATTGTAGTAACAGAGTTGGAATGCCTCCAAACTATATTCTGATTACTCACCTTGATAAATAATACCCCAGCCATGCTCAAAGAGAACGTATTGGTTATGAAGTTAACTAGTCACTGGCATCATATTTCAAAAAGAATTTCTTCAGTGCACCACATAAATACAAATATATGTGGAAGGGACATCTGGGTGGCTCAGTTGGTTAAGTGTCTGACTCTTGATTTTGGCTCAGGTCATGATCTCAGGGTACTGGGATTGAGTCCCACTTTGGTTCCTCACTCAGCAGGAGTCTGCTTGTCCCTCTGCCTCTCCCCCTTACACCCCTCTTAAATAAATAAATAAATAAATAAATAAATAAATAAATAAATAAATAAAGTCTTTAAAAATAAAATTAAAAATACCAAATATATATGGAAGGGAGAATTGAAATACAATAAATATTGACTTAACATCTACTGGATACTATCATAGCGTTTTGCCTGACTTATATTTTTTAATCAAGAGGAATTTGAAATAAGTAGTAATATAATCACTTTTTAAATGAAGAATTGAGGTTTATACAGGGAGAAAATTTCAGGCCTTGAGTTCAAATCCAGATCTGATTCAAAGATTCATGCTCTATTCCCTACATAATGTTGCTTCTCTAAAAATACGTTGAAATGGTACATAATTAAATGGCAAAATAAATAGCATATTTCAAAGTTCAGATAGGAAGATACAAAAATAAAATAATAGGCAGGAGTTTGTAAGATCTTTTTCCAAGCAATCTCTTACTAGGATTTCATACCACACCTTTTTCCCCCACATAGTATCATCTCCATCATTGGAAGCCAGCAGAATTAGAGGTAAAAATGCTTCAATAAAGTTAAGATATTCTGTTTTATTTGTTGTTTCATTTTGTTTTGTTTTTTAGTTTTAGAATTCTAATCTCAAACTAACACTGAGCATTTTCTACTGATTACGCCGAGATGGGCTCTGTTGTATTTTTTTTCAATATAATCATGATATGACTAGTTCTATAAATTTCATTCTTAACAGAAAGCATTTACTAATAACGATGCTTAAATATTCTAAGAAATCTCCGAAGATCTGAAGAGCTTTATGAAATTCTTTGTGAGATACTTTTTTCTCCAGCTTACTCTTTAACTTTTATGATAAGCACTTTCAAAAAGAAATGTTTTATAGACTCAAGATAAATTCCCTAAATCAGTTAGAAATCATTTACCTAGATAATTGTTTGCTCCTTTAATGAGTTATCAAATAAATGCATGTATGCATGTATACATATTGGACATTTTGAGGAATAAAGAGTAGAAAGAAGCAGAACAAAAAAACCTATAAAGAAAGTAATTGTCAGCATTTTGGGATACTTATTTCTTATTTTTTCTATATTTACTTTTGTAAACTTCATATTATATATGCACATATATATACATATATATGTTGTAAGGATGTAAAAATTTTTCCTACATCACTATAAATTCTTTGTAAACATAATAATTCAAGGTTCATTAATTTTTAATTTCTCAAACTATGAATCATCACCCTAAAGTCAGGCTTTTATTTTGTTTTGCCTAACGTAAGTAATGCATTGATCAGTATCTTTTTGCAAAATTATTTGTCCACACTTTTAATGATTGCTATAGCATTGCTTCCTGGAAGGGAGACTGTGAAATTTAAAAAGAAATCAGCCTTTTATTCTGAAAATTTTTAAGTAGGTATAAGAGTAAAGAAAATAGCATAATAAACCCTCTTTTACCCGTCATTCATATACCGTAGTTATCAATACTTTGTCCCCTTAGATTTAATCTATTCCTTTTTTCTTTGTTATCTTTTAATCAGATTTGCAGAGACATTTTAAATCCCCAAATATCATTATTTTTCACCACTTAATTTTTCAGTATGCATTACTAAAATTTAAAAAAGAACATTTTACTCAATGGCTAAATCATTATCACACTTAAAAATTCACACCTAAATTCTGAAAATCAATGATCACTCAATCCATATTCAAATTAAAAAAAAAAAAGTCCTGTTAATCCAGTCAGTTGAAATCCTGATCCATCAAGTCTCCCCCACTGCATTTGGCTTTCCTCTATTGTTTCTTAGATCTCTTAATTTATGGGTGTCCGCTTTTACATCTTACTTTTTATACCAGTGATTGTTTTAAGGAAACAAGTCGGTATCTCAGTAGAGCTTCCCGCATTTAGGATCCATTTGATTGCTTGTTCATGTGTCCTTCAACTTACCTCCATATCTTTTGTTCTTGTAAACTGGAAGTTGGACCCCAAAATCTTGGTAAGATTGTTCTCTAAATGTTGTTTTGTCCTTCATATTACATCATGTCAGGAACAATACAAGGTCCTGATTTTAGTGATGGTAAGACTATTGGTTTCCTAGTGTCTGCCTGACTATTCTAAAGATGCAAGCTTCCCTATATTATCAGTAAGTCATTCATGGAGTCAGACTTCATCCTCTGCAATAAGTTTTCTGTTTACTTTTCTTCTAGAGGCATTAGCAACCGTAGATGAACTTCACTTAAATCAATGATTTGATTAAGGATTGCAAAATGAAAATATAAGCTTTTAATTCATGTTGCTTAATTGTTTTCTTGAAAGATCTTTATCAAATCAAACACTCATATCAATATATAATTATATCTTTACCAACATGCCTTTGCTGCAGTATTGTTTAAAATATATCTATTTACTTGATAGATAAAAATATATATATTTTGTTATATGGATTTATTTTGTGGTATGTTTTTTTATTTCCCTCTCTTCTATTATCACATCATATCACAATTTAATAAATTTAAACTAGGGTAAAAGACAAACCTTATGAGAGAACTGTATTTTTACATTATATATCAAACACCTTTCTTGATTTGTTTTTGTTTTAGCATTCAATCTTCTAACCATAGTTAGATGTTTTAATTTTTTTGTTTTCTAAGAGAGAGAGAGAGCATGTAGGCATAGGGGGNGCATAGAGAGTGGGATGGCAGGGTGGCCAGGGGCAGAGGGAGATGGAGAGAGAGAATCTTAATCAGGCTCTGTGACCAGCANAGCATAGGGGGTGGGATGGCAGGGTGGCCAGGGGCAGAGGGAGATGGAGAGAGAGAATCTTAATCAGGCTCTGTGACCAGCATAGAGCCCAACGTGATGTTAGATCTCATAACCCTGAGATGATGACCTGAGCTGAAGTCAAGAGTCAGATGTTCAACCAACTGAACTACCTAGGTACCCTGACAGGTAATTTGTAATAAACTGCATGTTGATTACTGTGTTTCATGCTCCTAAAAGATTTTTGTGTGATTTATAACCTTAAAATTTGAGGTGTTTTTGTTCTTTGCCCTCTTAATAATAGTTAATATATTGAGAATATACTTTGTGCCGCACATTGTTCTAAGAACTTTATATTAATTACCTAGTTTAATACTCAAGCCATCTTTACTATCAGCCACATTTTTAAAAGATTTTTTTTAAAGATTTTATTTATTTATTTGACAGAGATAGAGACAGCCAGCGAGAGAGGGAACACAAGCAGGGGGAGTGGGAG
The DNA here is from genome assembly GCF_002007445.2 of Ailuropoda melanoleuca. Classification (NCBI taxonomy): domain Eukaryota; kingdom Metazoa; phylum Chordata; class Mammalia; order Carnivora; family Ursidae; genus Ailuropoda; species Ailuropoda melanoleuca. The sequence goes on along the minus strand of NC_048233.1, from coordinate 70,918,384 downwards.
AGGAAGAAGCAGGCTCATAGCGGAAGAGCCTGATGTGGGGCTCGATCCCATAACGCCGGGATCACGCCCTGAGCCGAAGGCAGACGCTTAACCGCTGTGCCACCCAGGCGCCTCTAAAAGATTTTTTATTTATTCATTAGAGAGAGAGAAAGAGTGGAGGGAAGGGCAGAGGGAGATGGAGAAGCAGACTCTCCCCTGAGCCAGGAGCCCCAACATGGCGCTTGATCCCAGGACCCCGAGATCATGACCTGAGCTGAAGTCAGATGCTTAACTGACTGAGCTACCCAGACACTCCACTATCAGACACATTTTGAACATGAGGACATTGAAATACTATAGAACTGATGGTGTAATTTATACCTCAAAGCCAAACTGTCTGTCTCTAGAACCTGTATGTGTAATGAAGATACTAGATTGTTTCTGGTTATGATATATCCTCAAGTTGTTTTCCTTAAGGGCTATTTATGTCAGAGACATAAAATACCAAATGATGACTTTTTGTCACCTTTACAAATAAGTGAAAACTTATGTGGGTATAAGTTTCTTAAATCACAATTTTTTTCTGCTCAAAACTCTGTAGAAAAGTATTTTTAAATAATGTGCTTCTTGGAATAACAAGTATTTACATAGAATAATGTAGAATAATATATTTTATGATCAAATACAGAAGGGAGTTAAATAGATTGTTATTTGCTTCTGTTTTACTTAAGAATCCGCCAACTTTTCCTGAAAAGGGCCAGATTAAATAGTTCCAGCTATGTAGTAGTCTTTGTTGAAACCACTTTATCATGGTGCAAAAGCATTCGTAGACATCTCTGAATGAATGAGTGTGGCTGTGTTACAGTAAAGTTTTATTTACAAAAACAGGCAGTGGGCCATATTTGCTTGTAGGTCACAGTTTGCAGATCCCTGATTTTATTTCTAACTCCTGGGTATTCAGAGTATTTAGTCTGTTACCATACATTATTACTTCTTAAGATGTCTCTAAGAGGCCACTTTTACATGTTGCATAACACTCTTAGCTGGAAAGAGAAAGGAATACAGGCCAACAGAAGTCGTTCTTCCAATCTCCACTGTCAGTTCCCTAACTGCTCAATGCCTAATCCTGGAGTCAATGTCACCTATTGTGGGTTTTACTTTTTTTTTTTTTTTTTTTACAGTTCCCTGTATCTAGGTACAAACTTCTATTTAGTCACATTTGCCTTATTGACAAATGATCTCAAAATCTCAGGAACATAGAAGAAAAAAACGAACAAAACAAAACATGTAATCTTCATATTATAATACGTCAGTTGAGGTCAGTACTGAATTTTCCTCTACTCAACTTTTGCTCTTTTCCTTTGCCAAAAGAATATCATTTTCCATATTGTTGCTGCACCTTCAGCACAGTCTTACTGTAAAGAAAATCTTTGGAACAGAGCTGAATTGAAAAAAGCTATATCTGAGCCACCATCAACTTGCAACTGACATGCTGCGTGTGTGAGAAATGTCTTTGTTGTTATAAAGCACTGGGATTTTGTGGTTATTCGTTACTATAGCAAAACTTACAAATATCTAGTCTATTAAAGGATGCATAGTTAAAACAAAAAGGAGCCTATGGGAAATGGGAAAGGTAGTCTGGGGTGAATGGCAAAGAGCATACATCTGGCTGTTTAGTTAGTTTCTATGCAATAAAACAATAAATATATATGGGTTTATGTGTGTTTGTGTGCATATATGCATATGTGTATACATGTGTATATATAGAAAGATGGAAGGGAAGGGAAGGGAAAAAGAAAGAATTGTTTTAAGGAAGCTCCCTTACGTCAGACTTAGGAGCAGAATTGTGGGAGAAGGTCAGTGAATGAAATACCTTTTTTATGGCCATCTGGGCTATTCTGGCTCAGAAAAAAATTACATGTGTAGTGTAAAAATATTCTTCTTAATCCATCTTTAGTGGTTGTGTTGTTATTCGAGATTTCCCTCACACCTTGCTTTATGTTCTTATTTTTCATTTGTAGTCTGGTGGTTAGCATTTGTAAGTAATTTTAAGGAAATGTATTGGACAACATATTGAGAATGATTAGTGTTCTTCAATATTAAGCTAAGTTTATTTTTCTGATATTTTTGAGCTGATGTTTTCTCTTTTTTTTTAAAACAATATAAATAGGACATTTCATCTTTTGCCTAATGTGGTTTGCTTACTTAGAATTAACCTCTTGGAAATAAGGCGATTGTAGTCTGGTGAAATTTGTTCGTGGCCATAATCATCTCTCTTCATTGTTGGTGTGTTTCGAAACTATAAAGGGAAAGCTGAGTTTAGCGGGGGGAAGATCAGAGCCTCGGTATTAGAACATTCCCTTTCTCTCCCCAACACGTGTTCCATCCATGGTAGAGAAGTGGTTTATGTTCCCTTAGTCTGCTTTTCTACCAGGAGACAGTATCATACTGTGTGTCAGGGAAGATTTATAGCCTGTTGAATTCACCTTGTTTTTTTCTTCTCTAAGAGTTAATGTAAGCAATAAAGAACACAAGCTCATGAAAAGACGTAACTCTTTTTGTCAGCTGTGTCAGTACGATTCAGCACATTCACGTACGAGAGGACAGTAGGGTCTGCTACAGTGGTGCTGCTTTACCAACTCTCACCCTTCCCCCACACCCACCTTTGCAGAGAAATAACAGGAAAAATCATACTTTGCCACATGAAAATTCTACCACGACAGAGGACATATTAGCTGAAAAGCTAAATCTCCCACAAAATCCGACACTGTCATTAGTTGATTTATAGTCTTATTTCTGTATTAAGCTCCCTTTCTGCAGGTTGGGGAGAAAAGCGGGACTAGCCTTTTGTATTTTGTTTTTATTTATTTTCATTTTTTGACTAGCCTTTTTAAGATTCACTCTTTTTAACTTGTTTATATTTGCCACTCAAAACAAATGGTGATTTCAGTAGATGAAAAACACAAATTATTTTCTTTTTCTCCGGCAGGTGCCTAGAAAAATCACTTACTCACTGAGGGTGAAGTATATTTATTGCTTCCTCCTCCTTCTTCTGGTAAATAGAATTTTTTTCTAATAAACAGACTCTTTTTAACTATTCCTAAAATAGTTGTTTGGGTAAGTGTTTATCCCCTCATTTGTAGTACAGGAAACATATCAATAAGGATCTGGCATTTACAGAGAAAGAACTATGCGATTTCCCCAAAGTTGAACAAATTTCTTCTCTAGTAATCTTTAGGCTTTTGTGCATAAGATTTTACAGTGACATGTTTAAAATTAAATTTTAAAAATCTATAATAAAAATAAATGTATTTGGCTAATTTTTTCCTTAATGTCCCCTAGAGTAAGGAGTAAGGGGTCAACTATTATTTATAGTAAAGGCTGAAATTGGGAAATTCAGAGAAATATTAAATACTAATGATAAGAGAAAAGAGAAAGAGAAAGTGAGGAAATTGTACAGAAATGAAGCTGCCCAAGAATTTCTGGTATTTAAAGAAGCATTTATAAATCTCATAGTACAGAGTACGGCACAGAGTGCGTGTAAATAAATAGATAAAAACTCTTCTCCTCTGTACCTCCAAGCTGAGTGGTTAATGAAATTAAATCAAATAGCAAAATCTCAACGATATTAGGAACATTATTCTTCCCTTCAGTCTGGGACTTCAGTATCATTAACACATTGGAAAGAGTTTCTGATTTTTTCCCTCTCTCCACTTCATCGTGACAGGTCCTGTTGATGATGAATCATTTGCGCATCTGTTTCCCTTTTGGACCCTCATTGCACGTTGACACTGGCACATTTCTCAAGGCCTTTTCTTATTTGGTGGCAATGAGTGAAGCCCTTGGTGTTAGCACAATTGCTTCAGTTTTGAAATACCAAATGAGATAATGAGACCCCAAGAGTCAGCGATGGTGAGAATAGATCAGATGGGGTGATGGCTTTGTCTCCAGAGAGTCTCAGTAGCTAAGAAGCTACTTAAATGTTCATTCCATAATGAGTCTGATTGCCCTGGGCCTAAGCTGTGAACCAAGAGCCAATCTGGTACTTGATGAAGTTTATTAAAAGGCAGGGTATGAGTTTACAGTGGGGGAAACTAACTTGATCTCTATAAGTGGAAATTGGCCAACAATGAGTGTCTGGTAGGGTGACAAAAGCCACAGAGAAAGAAATGTACAGTTTACCAGAGTAAAGTGAACAGTCAAGATGCCAATGTGTAATTAGGTCTCTTACCAGCCACTAAATACGGAGGCCTTTTCAACACTCTAGGCTATTGCATAAATGAATAAATACCCTGGATGGTTGTTAATCTGTCATATAAGAGTCTCCATTCATTGCCTCCCCTGCTCAGTTACTGCTGAAGAATCCTCATTCCAGCACATTAAAGGTGAAAAATGTGCATTGCTAATGTCTGAAAATGCGCCCAGGCCCTAATTCCACACAGTTGTTTTTGGATACCTAGAAAATGTTTCTAACATGCAGTGACCTTCAGCCATTACATATGTATGAGATATGATGGATAGTTTTAACTGGGATTAGTCCTGGGATTTCGATTGACAGGAGTTACAGATTAGCTCGGGAAGTGAGTACTTTGAGGACATCTGCAGCAAAGGTGGCACACGATCTTGGCAAGAGATGGTGTGATTTAGTATTTACATCTGACTTTTTTGTCACTTTCAGTCATGTGGCTTTCAACTGCCCTTACCCTCTCTGAAACTCAGTCATCTTGTCTTTAACATGGGTATACTAAGATGCCATAGCGCCCCCCTCAGGAATATCCTCAGGATCAGATAAGATGATGATACATGTGAAAGCCATTGAGTTGTAGTGGATATACAAGTATTAGTCTTTATGATGCATTAATTGAATCATCATTTATTAAATCTGGATAAAGCCTTGGGTTTTGTAATAAGAGCTGGTAATACAAAGCTCACTAAGACTCAGTGTCTAACCTCAAAGATAAATACATAATTGTTAGTAAAATACTCCAAATTCAAAGCTAGTTCTAGAAACTTCACTTCATGGCATCATAAACAATGAGAAGGATGACAGCATTTTTAATCCTTTAAGATACAGGCATATTCAGAGATATTGCAGTTTCAGTTCCAGACCTCTACAATAAAGTGAATATTTCAGTACAGTGAGTCAAATGAATTTCTTGGTTTTCCAGGGCATATAAAAATTACATTTACACTATACTGTAGTTTTAATAAACTAATAGTGTGCAATAGCATTAAGTCTAAAACAACAACGTAGATACCTTAATTAAAAACACTTCATTGCTAAAAATGCTAACCATCATCTGAGCTGTCAGTGAGTCATCATCATGATCACAGATCACCATAGCAAATTAACAATGATGAAAAAGTTTGGAGTGTCGTGAGAATGACCAAAACGCGACAGAGGCACAAAGTGAGCAAATGCTGTTGGAAAAAATGGTGCCAATAGACTTGCTCAATGCACGGTTGCCACAAACCCTCAATTTGTAAAAACACAGTGTCTGCCAGGTGTGACAAAGCAAAAATAAAAAGGGGTTATGCCTGTATTTATATTTTTGATAGAATAAGTGTTCAAAAGAAATGAAAAAAGTATTTCATTCACTGACCTTCTCCCACAATTCTGCTCCTAAGTCTGACGTAAGGGAGCTTCCCTAAAACAATTCTTTTTCCCTTCCCTTCCCTTCCATCTTTCTATATATACACATGTATACACATATGCATATATGCACACAAACACACAAAAGAAATGGCTATTACTTCCCAAGGTATTAATGCCCCCATCCCCGCATTTCTATGTGCAGACCCCACCAGTATAGACAGCAGTCCCACCATTGCTGTGAGGTAGGCGGGACACTGCTCACCCTCCTGTTCTACAACAGCAAACAGGGCGAACTCAGAGTTTCCGATGGCATCTCTCCACTGCTCTAAGCCCCCACTGACTGCCCATTGTACTTAGAACAAAAGCCACTGTATTCGCCGTGACCACGCCTGGGTGCTCATCTCCAGTCCCTCACCTGCGGCCACCTTGTCTCAGTCACACTGCCCCTCCCTGTTTCTGACCCCAGCCTGCCCCGGCCACACCTCTTCTCCCTCCGTCAGGGATGCGGTCCCTGAGACATCCATCTCCACCAGGCTCTCTTCCCCACTCTCCTCAGATCTCTTCAGAGGGCCCATCCCCAGGGAGGTCTTCCCCATCACAATACTTTCTCCTCTTTCATAGTTATATTCACTTATCAATTTTTTAAAGATTGATTTATTTATTTAAGAGGAGGAGGGGAGGGGCAGAGGGAGAGAAGCAGACTCCCTGGTAAGTGCAGAGCTCAATCCCAGGGCCTGAGATTGTGATCTGAGCCACCCAGGTGCCCCTCATTTATCAATTCTTGATATTTTATTATTTTTTGATTTTTTCCCTCCTCCATGCAGTGCTCTCTACCTAGAACTTGCTATTGCCACTTATGCAGCATTTGGGGTCTGAGGCTCATGGAAGTAAGTGAATTACTCACCACCTCTGCATAACCAGTACTGGAAAGTTATCTCTGAAAAAATAATCTGACCTCATTATGTTGGCTAGGGTTTTGTAATGTGTAGAAGGAAAGTAAATTTGAAAGGCCTTTGTAGTTTTGTAGATTGTTTAAGAACTAAGTATAAACTTTTGTGTCATGGAGCCAAAGCAGACTTTATTTCAATGTTATCTTCCCCCTTGTAGGCCATAGAAAGTATTTCCTCCCATAGCCTGTAGCACTCCAACGATCACATGCTTAATTTAGATATGCATTTAAACTTCGCAACAGTCCCAGGCTACTGGTAAGATTATCTCAGTTTTACAGATGAGGAAACTAAGGTTCAGGAATGTCCAATAACTTGTATAAGGCATATGGGGGAATCAAGGTTTGGAATCCACCTCTCTGTGATTTCAAAAATGCAGCTCTCTAAATTATGCCATACTTTGGCTCCCCTCATCATACTTCAAAATCATCACATAGGTCTGGCAACCCTCTTACTAATAAACTAGGCAAGATGCTGGCTCTCCAGCATCCCCCTATTTGAACACAAGACCTGAGCAACTTTGGGCACCAATGGGGCCGAGGCCTTCATGCTTCAGATAACTCTGCATCAAAGAAACTTGCTGGAAGAGGGAGATCATGCTTTACTTCCCACGACAGGATTTTGTTTAGTGTAATGTTGGTGCATTAGTGAAGTGCTCACTTTGAAAATCTATGTGTTTGGCTGACTCAATACCCCTCAGTCAGTATTAATAAAAAAGCATCAATAAGACAAGGCACTGTCTTTTTATTGTCCGTTGTCCCTAGATCTCCAGGCCTTTTATAAAAATGAACCAATTAATTATACCTAGCCCTTCTACACAGTAGCCAGTATTTAATTTATTTAGTAAGTTGGGTAAACTGAGGTAGGTTGGCAAGTGACAGGTTACACCCACGCACCTGTTCCCCCCCCAAGGGAAAATGCTGGTGTTGTCCATCTAGCACTGAGCAGAATTCAGTCCCAGCAGGAGAGTGCTTTTTTCCCCTCTAAGATCATGACTATAAAGGCAGTAAACATGAACAAAGATTATAGGTCGGTAAGCATGCANCAAGGGAAAATGCTGGTGTTGTCCATCTAGCACTGAGCAGAATTCAGTCCCAGCAGGAGAGTGTTTTTTTCCCCTCTAAGATCATGACTATAAAGGCAGTAAACATGAACAAAGATTATAGGTCGGTAAGCATGCACTTTAATGAACAGTTATCTGCTGCCCCAACAGAAAACAAACTTCAACTACAATATTACAACAACAGAAGTCTGAACACAGAGCTCCCTTGATGAACCCAAACCAGAATTGTTACTTCTATTGAAGACAAGTGGAGGTTAGCATAAGTGATTAGTAAGATTACTAGAACTGCTTTCTCCAGTGAGTCTGAGTTAGGATATAAAGGCTTCAAGAATGTGCAATAGATGGGGCCCCACACACTGTGTCATGTGCATGAATGGTTTACCACCGACTCCTGTTAGTTACTATACTTTCTAGTTTAGGGCCCTATTGATTGGAAGCTGCATCACCAATTTAATGAGAACTTTGAGGAGAAAATAAAAAAGCAGAAACATACTAACTCATGAATTGAAAATGTCGACTGTCAGGTGCAGTTTGGGAAATGATTTTTTAAAAATCTGTGCATCTTAACATCAAGGAAATGCTGTATCTATGCCTGATTAAAACTTCTTACGAAGATCCTTAGTAAAAACTCTTGGAGAACTGACAATTGCATCTTTTTTTTTTTTAAAGATTTTATTTATTTATGTGACAGACAGACAGCCAGCAAGAGAGGGAACACAGCAGAGGAGTGGGAGAGGAAGAAGCAGGCTCCTAACGGAGGAGCCCGATGTGGGACTCCATCCGGGAACGCCGGGATCACGCCCTGAGCCAAAGGCAGACGCCTAACGACTGCGCTACGCAGGCGCCCCGACAATTGCATCTTTAATTATTCCTGAATTATAATACATCTATGAAGAGTCATTTTACTTTTTTAAAAAATTATTTATTTATTTGACAGAGAGAGCAAGCACAAGCAAGGGGAGTGGCAGGCAGAGGGAGAGGGAGNTAACAGAGGAGCCCGATGTGGGACTCCATCCCGGAACGCCGGGATCACGCCCTGAGCCGAAGGCAGACGCCTAACGACTGCGCTACGCGGGCGCCCCGACAATTACATCTTTAATTATTCCTGAATTATAATACATCTATGAAGAGTCATTTTACTTAAAAAAAATTATTTATTTATTTGACAGAGAGAGCAAGCACAAGCAAGGGGAGTGGCAGGCAGAGGGAGAGGGAGAAGCAGGCTCCCCACTGAGCAGGGAGCCCAATGTGGGGCTGGATCCCAGGACTCTGGGATCGGGACTTGAGCAGAAGGCAGACACTTACCTGACCGAGCCACCCAGGCACCCCAATTTTGCTTTTGATATACATATTAGCCTGCACTGTTTATTGGGTATTTACTAAATGCCTGATATTGCAACAACACCATTTAATATAATCCCTATATATGGTAAATTCTTTTATCTCNTCTGGGATCGGGACTTGAGCAGAAGGCAGACACTTACCTGACTGAGCCACCCAGGCACCCCAATTTTGCTTTTGATATACATATTAGCCTGCACTGTTTATTGAGAATTTACTAAATGCCTGATATTGCAACAACACCATTTAATATAATCCCTATATATGGTAAATTCTTTTATCTCCATTTTGCAGGTGCAGAAATTGGGGCTTAAGTAGAGCAAAGAATGTGCTAAATATCAGGTGATCAGTAAATGACAGAGAAATATGTAAGTCTAGATACGGAGGTTCTAAAGTCTTTACTTCTCTCTGCATCAGTTTAAATTTCTTGGTTGTAGGCAACAGAAACAGGCTATGGCTAATATAAGCAGAAAATGAATTCCTGGAAAGATGTGAGGATTAATATAAAGAAAAACTTGAGGACCAGTGAAGCTCTAGGCATCCAAGTTGCAGAAATTGTTGGACAATGTCTTCGGTTTCAATCATTGCTGTGAATCCACTCCAAACATTTTAAGTCTTTTGGTCACTGTTGACAAGTTTCAGAGAAAGAGNGACCAGTGAAGCTCTAGGCATCCAAGTTGCAGAAATTGTTGGACCAATCATTGCTGTGAATCCACTCCAAACATTTTAAGTCTTTTGGTCACTGTTGACAAGTTTCAGAGAAAGAGCACACAGTTGTCCAACCTTGCGCCAGCTTCCCACATTTTAGCTATTGATGGGCAGTGTGCCATACTTAGTAGTCTTTCCAAATTGAATCCAATGGTGGGATGCAAGTGATACCCAAAGCAAACAGTATGTTGTTACTATAAGAAGAGGGAGTGGGTGGTAGACAGTAAAGATCAAATGACCATTAAAAATGTTTTGTTGGAAGGGATCTCTTTTATGACAACAAAATATATATTTTTTTATAATAGGAGGATACAGATTTAAATTTGAATAAAAAAAGATGAGGCACATTTTGATCCCACATCTTTATATCATGTCAACTTACCAACACATCAGGAGGCCAGCCCTCCTGCCACAGTCCCAACATTCTTCCTCTTGTCTTAATGCTCTGGTTCTGCCTTCTTGGACCCCACAGCAGGGATGACTACCTGAATAAAATATCCGAGCTGTCCTTTAGTGTCTCCTTTAATTCATTTTTTATCCACTAATTATTGATGATCTAGTAGGTGCTAAGCAATGTCCTTGGTTGTGAATACATTTAATTCCTATGCTTATGGGGTTTGTATTCTAAAGACATTGGATAAGAACATACCCAGTAAACATATAATTTTTCTTTTCTTGAAGCCTACATTTCCATTTCTTTAATAACCTATTGGCCTTAATTTTAACCTCTGGGGCAGATTATGTAGATGTATATGTATCCCTCATCCAGGTAAAGACCTGCAGATAATAAAGAATTAGCAAGCTATAGGTACTTCGAGTCATATTTTATAAATGCACATTTTTTAAGCAAGCCAAATGTAGCAACAAACTGTTCCCAAAACTAAACCATTGGCATTTAATTCAGGTCCAGTGCATAAAATGTATTACCATCTCTCATGAAGTGTTTTGTCAGACTTTTGACTGGATGACCTGCTGAGGGCCCCTGAAATGCTAAAATCGTTCCACAAATTGGAAAATCGGGATATTGAATCAGTTGACCTTTAAGATCCCTTCAAGTTTCAGAATTTCATGTTTCATTATCATTATTTGTGTAATAGAGTGACTTAGCAAACTAAGTTCCAGTGAGACCACATATTGCCAGCAAACTCCTTAATCTCACAAGCCAAGGCAATAGAATGGAAGAGCACTGTAATTAAATAAATTAATCCCTCTATTCATTCAGCAGCTATTTATTGAGTCCTCACTGTTTGCATAGCTTCCCAGGACATGCAGCATGAGAGGACTCACACATAATTCCAAGAGAGGATAATTCTGAAGGAGTGAAGATGATTCATTAGCCAATATCCAAATACAAGGGATCAGGAGAGATTTGTATTTCACTTAGGTGTGCATATAAAGTCTAGAGGTGTTGGCTCTCTATTTGTTCAAGTGATTTTAGTTAATGTTGCTAATTGTTTTATGGCTCTTATTTGTTGGAGGCTGTTCAGGAGGTCTTCATAAATGCCTTAGGGATGTCATTCCCCTTCCTTTCTTTAAAAGGACACTATCACTCTTCAACAAATGGTGTTTGGAAAATTGGACAGCCACATGTAGGAGAATGAAACTGGACCATTTTCTTACACCATGCACAAAAATAAACTCAAAATGGATGAAAAACCTAAATGTGAGACAGGAACCCATCAAAATCCTGGAGGAAAACACAGGCAGCATCTTCTTCGACCTCAGCCACAGCAACTTCTTCCTAGACACATTTCCAAAGGCAAGGGAAACACAAGCAAAAATGAACTATTGTGACTTCATCAAGATAAAAAGCTTTGCACAGCAAAGGAAACAGTTGACAAAACCAAAAGACAACCTACAGAATGGGAGAAGATATTTGCAATGTCTTATCAGATAAAGGATTAGTATCCAAGATCTATAAAGAACTTACCAAACTCAACATCCAAAAAACAAAAAATTCAGTCAAGAAATGGGGAGAAGATGTGAACAGACATTTCTCCAAAGAAGACATAGAAATGGCCAACAGGCACATGAAAAAATGCTCAACATCACTTGGTATCAGGGAAATACAGATCAAAACCTCTCACCAGTCAGAATGGCTAAAATTAACAAGTCAGGAAAAAACAAATGTTGACGAGGATGCAGAGAAAGGGGAATCCTCTTACAGTGTTGGTGGGAATGCGAACTGGTGCAGCCACTCCATAGTATGGAGGTTCCTCAAAAAGTTAAAAATAGATCTACCATACGACCCAGCAATTGCACTACTAGGTATTTACCCAAAGGATACAAACAGTGATTTGGAGGGGCACATGCACCCCAATGTATATAGCAGCAATGTCTACAATAGCCAGACTATGGAAGGAGCCAGATGTCTATTGACAGATGAATGGATAAAGAAGATGTGGTGTGTGTGTGTGTGTGTGTGTGTGTATAATGGAATATTGCTTATTCTATTTCATTAGAAAATTGAAATTAACCATTTGCAATGATGTGAATAGAACTAGAGGGTATTATGCTAAGCTAAATACTTCAGTCAGAGAAAGACAATTCTCATATTATCTCATTGATATGTGGAATTTAAGAAACAAAACAGAGGATCATAGGGGAAGGGAGGGAAAAATAAAAAATAAAATAAGATGAAACAGAGAGGGAGACAAACCATAAGAAACTCTTAATTATAAGAAACAAACAGAGTTGCTGGAGAGGAAGAGAGTCAGGGCATGGGGTAATTGGGTGATGGACATTAAGGAGGGCTCATGATGTCATGAGCACTGGGTGTTATATGCAACTGATGAATCACTGAACTCTGCCTCTGAAACTAATAATACACTATACGTTAATTGAATTTAATCAAAATAAATTTTAAAAAATAAAAGGACGCTATAAAAGGGAAAGATTAGAGAGAGAGCAAGTGGGGAGAGGGAGAGAGAGAATCTCAAGCAGACTGCCCACTGTATTTTTTTTTTAATGTTCCTGACTTAGACTGATAACCAGTGAGGTAAAAACATTAACTGCTGTCAATTATTACATAAAAGAAGAACGAGAATTTCTAGTAAAGATGGCAACATATCTTCAGAAAAAAAAATAGAGTGACTTTCCTTCTATATGAATGAGACGTTTAGCCATAGTATGCAAGATTTTTGCAGTTCCTCTAATACGCTCTAAAGTAGGTAGACTTTCTTTCTCTGAGAGTTTAGAACAAAAACTTGCCCCTATGTGCAAGTACTTTTTCTCCTTGAAAAAATTATTACATATCCCATTTAAAACTTGTTAGTTAGTCTTAATAATTACATATTAGCTAGGGTAGTAACAAAAAAGCTGCCCATAAATAAGCAGCTTTATTTAGCCCTGGATATTGGCTGTTGCTTGTGTTAGTATCAGGGCCAGGGATGGAATCCTGGGGTCCTGGAGTCTAGCCATTCTTTCTCTTCTTGTTAAATCATACTTGGCTCTGATGTGAGTGTAAGATGTTGGGCAGATGTTATCAAATATGCTTCAATGAGAGGGGATCATAAAGCTCTTAAGTCATTTATCCTTCTAAATGTCAAGTAACTAAATTGATATTCCCATCTGCTTAAAACCTTACTGGGAAGAAAGGAAAATGAGGAATGGAAATTCTAATTTTTTTTCAAAATGACTTCAGTGTGTTATCATGCCAGGGACATCTATTTTTGATGTTTCAAGTTTAGAAAAGAGGGATGGATAACTTTAGTGACTCTTTTAAATTTTATTTCTTTGAAATGCCAAATAATTATGTGCATTCTCTACACCCATGATTGAAAGCAACAGGGTTGTCCTTTAAAGAAAAAAAGTGATAAAATGTTAGGTTAAAAATGGCAACCAGTCTGCCATTGTTGTGAGTTCTTTACATAGTTGCCTTTCTTTCTTTTTCATTATCACAGCTGAGAGTAGTCTTTTTTCTTGCCTCTACCCTCCCTACCAGCATGACCTCAATTTTCATCCCTGGGTGTGAATTCTACACTCTATCAACCACCCTTCAAGTTTATGCTACAAATAGTTTAGAAATGTAGATGTGCCCAGCATTTTATGTTTATACATTTACATATTGTGTCTTTTGTAAATAAGATGCAATATGTAAATATGTGTTTATGTATTTATATGCTGCATTTAATTACAAATTATATATTGCATATTTACAGCATTAAAAGGATAGAAACCAAATCACTGAAACAGTTATTGCTGGCATCTAAGAAAGTGCTTATAGCTAATGTATATTGAGTAATTGCCATGAGCTAAACAGTACTCTAAGTGATTAAGCTATGCATTCACTCTTTGAGTCTCTTGATACTATGAGGTAGGCAGTATTATTTTTCCCATTTCACAGATGAGGAAAATGAGATATGGAGTGGTTAAGAAAGCTCTCCAAGATAAGAGAACTAGCCAGTGGCAGAGCAGGAATTAGAACTCGGTCCTACTGGCTCTTAGCTTTTGTATCAGTTTCCTCTTGCTACTATAACAACTTAGTATAACCTCAGTGGATTAAACAATACATTTATCTTATAGTTCTGGAAATCAGAAATCTGAAATGGGTCATACTGGGCTAAGATCAAGGTGTTATCAAAGCTGTGTTCCTTCTCCAGGCTTTAATAGATAATCCATTCCCTTTCCAGCTTCCAGAGGCCTCTTGCTTTCCTTGGCTCATGGTCCCTTCCTCCATCTTCATAGCCAGCAACGGCAATATCAAGATGAGTCCTTCTTATGTTGCAGCTCTCTCATTTTCTCTGCCTCTTCCTTTTTCTACTTTTAAGGTTCCATGTGGTTATATTGGGTCCACACAAAAAATCTAGGATAACCCGCCTATTTTAAAGTCAGCTCATTAGAACCTTAAGTACATCTTCAATTTTAATTCCTCTTTGTCATGTAACATAACATATTCACAGGTCCCAGAGATTAAGATGTGGACTGTTTGGGGTGCCATTATTCTACCTACTACAGTACTATGGACTGAAGATTTATGTCCCCTCAAAACATTAGGTTGAAACCCAATCCCCAATGTGAGGTATTTGAAGTTGGGGTTATAAGGGCTCTAGATTGGTGCCCATAGAAAAGAAAACCTGGAGTGCTCCCTTGCTCCTGCCATGCGAGGACACGAAGAAAAGGTAGCTCTCTGTAAGCCAGGAAAAGAGAGCCTTCACCAAACCTTGAACTTCCATCCTCCAGAACTGTGACAAATAAATGTTTGTTGTTTATAAGCTAGTCTACACATCCTGTTACAGCAGCCAAAATGAACTAAGACGCAGCTTTTGCCATTATACCACACTGCCTTACTAAAGATTGCCTTAATAATATTAGCTACCTTTTATAGACCAGATTAGGTTTTATTACATATATTTACACTGTCCTCACTGAAGGCAGACAGCATAAAAACAGCTGAAAACATAATTTCAGAGAATTGAGTCCCTTATGCACAGTAAATGTGAGCGGTGAGATGGGGTTTGAATCTAGAGCTATCCACCCTAAAGCTCTTGTTCTTTCCTATACTGTGAAATTTCAGCTAACTTTCTCTCCTTGTATTAGGATTTTTAAAGGTTGATTGATTGATTTTAGAGAGAGAGCAAATGGGGAGAGGGAGAGAGAGAATCTCAAGCAGACTCCCCACTGAGCAAGGAACCCATTGCAGGGCTCGATCTCACAACACATGAGATCATGACCTGAATTGAAATCATGAGTCAGACACTTAACCTACTGAGCCATTTAGGTGCCCCTATATTAGGATTTTTATTTTTTTTTAAGATTTTGTTTATTTATTTGAGAGAGCGAGACAGAGAGAGAGCACTAGTTGGGGAGGAGCAGAGGGAGAGGGAGAAGCAGACTCCCCACTGAGCAGGGACCCTGATGCGGGACTTGATCCTGGGACTCCAGGATCATGACCTGAGCCAAAGGCAGATGCTTAATGCACTGAGCCACCCAGGTGCCCAGGATTTTTAGATAATAAAGTTACTATGACCCTTTTAAGAAATAAATGTTGCTAGTCTTTCTAAAATTCAAGAGCTTATTCCTTGCTTTGGTAAATATAGTTGGCTGAAATTGCTATGAACTATTCTAGTGCAATGCCTAGCATATTAAAAGTGATANCTAGTCTTTCTAAAATTCAAGAGCTTATTCCTTGCTTTGGTAAATATAGTTGGCTGAAATTGCTATGAACTATTCTAGTGCAATGCCTAGCATATTAAAAGTGATAGATAAAATTGGACTTTTCCCTTGATGATGCAGGAAGCTACACCTGAAGCTAGATATGTTGGGACAAATGTCAAGGTCCTTAACGATTATGGTACGGTAATGTAGAAATAGCTCTGAAGCTTGACTACATTAGGCCATGTGTGTCCTTGTGTATCTTTTTTATGTTTTGTGTTTCTTCATCTGTGAAATGGATATGATAACATCTACCTTGAGGGGTTGTGAGAGTTGCAAATGATAGATTTAAAGGAACCTGTCTGGTGAAGAATTGCCTCTTAGTAAATGGTAGCAATTAGTGGACATTCAAAAAGTAGGTCTCTGGTGTCTTGGCTTCTTGCGATTACGTATGCCTCCTGATAGTGTAATAATAAAAACCCAAATGTTTGTGAAGACTGAATTGATCAAGTTTGGGTAACTTCTTTATGAATAATTAACCATCCAGGAGACTCAGAGGAGGGATCTAGGAAAACCTTGGCAGAGACAGTCTTATTCAAGGGTTTGTGGGAATGACAGAGACCAGTATTCCAGGAGACCTATGGCTCAGGTCCATGAAGACTTCTGTTTGAAGTTAAAACACTCAGAATTGTGATAGTATGGTGTCATAATCGTAGGACATTCATTCCCTGCTAAAATCTAACAGCTCCTTTGATCTCTGTCCTCAAGCATGGAAACACCATATTGTACCAACTAAACCTTTTACCAATCAACTCTTCTCCATCATCCCTTATCTCAGAAAGGAGTCTTTTAGGAATTAATACCTTTGGGCACTAAAGCATATCTACAGGAATGCTATACTCACTCATACCGAAAACTTTGGCATTATCTTTGACCAACTCCAAATGTCAGCCTCATCTCATTCCTCCCCTGACTCCATAGGCAAATCCCGAAAATTCCACCTTCAAAGTACTCCAGAGCTCAACCCCTTCTACCACCGTAACACTCTTTGGATCGATACTCTTTGATAGAGTCAGTTTCATTCAGAAGATAATCTGAAGCACCTTTGGACATTTATAAGTCTACACAGGCTGTGGTCCCAGGTCATTGCTCTTGGGACCTCAGCTCATATTTTTTCCACTTTTTCACTGTGCTCCAGCCACACTTGTCTCCTGACTGCTGCCTCAGGGCCTTTGCATTTGCTTGTCCATCTACTTATAATCATCTTCTCTGTATATCTGCCTGGCCATGTCCTTCACTTCCTTCTGGTTGTTGTTCAAATATTACATTTTCAGAAAGCCCTCACCCTACTTAAATTTATCCTTTCCTGTATTTGACCCCCATAGTACACTATATGTTATCAAGCCTTAGACACCAATGATTATGAGATGCAGCATTTGTGTATATACTATGAGAAAAATTAAAGAAAAAATTAAGTTAACATGTACTTGATTGTGAGATGCATCCTGATTTCAGAGATAATAGAGGTGTACAAAACAATGTGCATTTTAGGATTAACAAAATACAACTGCACATATTTCAGTTATTTATTTTGCTTGTGTGTGTCTCCTTCCACCATGAGATAGTCTTCATTAGGGTAGGAATATCTTTATGATTTTATATTGTTGTTTTCCCCAGCATCTGAATCAGTGCCTGAAACACAGTTAATGTTTAATAAATATTTGTTGAATAAATTAATGAGAGTGATTTCCAGGGGAATTAGTCCTAATTTTGCCATCTAAGAGTTCCCTGTATGGTATTAAATGATATAATGATATAATATATATATATAATAAAGTTGTCTTGCATGTTAACTTGTCATTTTCTTAAAGTAGCTTAACGTGTATTTTCTCCTTTGCTTATTATCTCTATTGCTGTGCCCAGGCATGGCTATGGTCAGACAAGGACTCTATTGTGACTTAGAGATCATCTTTTTCCTCCCCTATACTATAAATGATAGAAAATTCCTATGGGAAAGAATTAAACTGAATGAATTATGTTGGTGAATTGATTGCTCCATTAATTTACTTGGGCCAGTTTACCAAAGTGGGCCAATACTGGTGGATTCAGGGGCTTGACTGATGGTGGTCAGTTGTTATAAAGTGTTGACCCTTGTGTTTATCACATAAAACTGGCCAGACAATTGATGAGACATGGTGGTCATGAAAATCATCACATAGCCAACAGGAAAATTAAAGTCAGTGCAGGCCTATAGGAAATGTTGGAAGCAGATTGGAAATTAAAAGACAAGAAAAATTAGATA